>NW_024582390.1:1828880-1869523 GCF_018398535.1 Haplochromis burtoni
CCTTAATCGGTATCGTGGGACTTTTTTTTTCAGGTTCTGATGTAAAAATTGTGTTTATATACATATATATGTTGTCATATTTGTCATGATATTATGAGGTTCTTTGTATTTGGACAGTTTTTATTTCTTGGTTATTCCTGTTTGGATTTCTTTATTATTCTTAAATATTACGAGTTTTAGTCTTTTAAGTTTAGATCTTCCAGACCTGCTTTGATTTTGTCGTCTTACACCTCCTCTTTGTCTTGTTTTAGCTTTAGTGTCTTTGCCCTCTCGTGTTCCCTTTTTAATGTGTTTTCTTGTTTCCTTGCCATTTGTATTTTGGTTACTTTCGCTTTTACTTTGAAGATTCTTTTTTCTTTCATGTCCTGTAATTGTTACTTCCTGTCTCTGTTTTCTGCTGAATTCCCAGATTGTTCTCATGTGTTAATTACTTTCATCGGTCTTCTGCTCATGTTTCTTGTTGATTAATGACTCCTCTGTGTATTTATGTTCCTGTCTTCCCCTTAGTCTTTAGCAAAGTGTCTGCCATGCCCCCCTCTGTTTTTGCTGTCACACTTTGTGTTGTTTGGGTTCTAGTTTGTTGGAGTTTTTTTTAAATTAATTTTTCATTTGGACTGCTGCAGCAAAGGCTTTCCTTTTGTTGCCTGTAGTCTCCTGCATCCACAAAGTGAAAGCCTCGCTAAAGTTGACATAAATCTTTCAACTAAAACATTGTATATAAAACCCAAATCTTATTTTACCAACTGTAAAATGCACACCAAGGCGTGTTTCAAACTAATTTGAGGCTTTGAACACCTTAGACAAACCTACAAGTGAAATTTCACACTTTCATTGGTTTTCCAGGAGGAGACATATGTAAATCCTACTAACCCACTATATACCTACAATATTCTCACTCTGCAACAAATGTAATTTTTAAATGTGTAAGATCCAACTTAATCTATTCAGCTTGCAGTATATGGTAAATGTAGAATAAATAACCCTGTCTATATTTTTTTAAATTCAGATTATATGAAATTTCACACAGAGCTGGCAAAAGACACTATTTTGCACAAAAACGTTGTGCCTCATCAACCAAAAACATTACATTCACATCAGGCACTTACAATGTGTTTGTTGTTTGAGTGTGGAGATATGAATGATTTCCTTGTTCTACCAGTCTCAGGTTGCTGTTTCAAGAGTCCTCACCACTGTTTCTCGATTAGATTTTCAAGGATGTTAACATGAAAAACTGCATTTACAGCTTAATGATGTGATGGGAAGTTTGAGATATTTATCTTAGTTTGTCCACGTCGACAAAATTATCTTCAAAGTTTCTCAAAGGACAAGACAAATTCAGCACAGTAATAATTAGTATTTTTAATGTTAAAATAATTTTATAAGACAGTAGGTTTACATACCTCTGATGAATTACCTCTTTTTGGTTCCAAAGACATATATGGGGTACTACCAAAAGTCTGACCTGCATAGGCGCATCTGCTCAGTGTCCTCCTCAGTCATGCCGATCACATAATTGCTGCTGAGGACTAATGAGGGAACATAGCTGTCTGTAGTTTTTAGTGTGGACACAAAACGGCCAACAAAAAGCCAAGTTTAAAACCAGCCCACCGAGACTTTAAAGCGACAGCCACACCAAACAAACATGCACTGCACAGGCGGAAATGGAGGCTATGCTACAAACGTGACTGTTCATCACTGCCTTCGTTACCTGTTGAAGTTCATGGTCTGACTGCTGGGCTGGGGTCAGTAATCACGGAGCTTTAATATCATTCTGGATTTTAGGTTACTTTTGAGTCAGCGTGCAAAGTTGTGTTGGCAGTGTAATTGTTATGATGATTTCTGATATGAGGTTCAGTTCTACGGTGGTGATCGCAGGGTGTGCACAGGTCAAGTGCCACTATGACCCTCCAGAAAATAACGAGGACAGGGGATGATCGTTCAGGTATTTAATGGCAGATTTAGCGTGGGTGTGGGTATGTGTGTGGGTGGTTCAGTCTTATGGACGCACACTCTCATTGAACCCACATAAACTGCTCCCGAGCATAACTTGTGATTCACACTGCCTCCATGAACACCATTTTTCATCCCAGTCAAAACATTACTCACAAAACGGCCGTGCCCTCTAGTGGCGAGGCAGAAAACTGCATCACAGTCCTGCCTTCAGAACAGTAATGGTGACCCCATCCTGAACACAGAAACTAAAATCAGCACGTTATAGGGTGCAAAATTTTCATTTTCACTTTTTTTTTTTTGCATCCCTTAGATAAGTGAAGAAACTTACAACGGAAGTAATGTCATACTTCCAGAGATGGGAGGTAACGAAGTAGATTTTTCAGGTATCTGCACTTTACTTGAGCATTACCGACAAGTCTTTACTTTTACTCCCTACATTTTTAAACACATATCTGTACTTTCTACTCCTTACCTTTTAAAGCCGAGTTGTTAGTTTAAGTTCAACAGTATCATTCGTAGGGCAGTTAAAGGAGGCCGGAAGGAGTGCAGGTGTCCAAGTTGTGTTTGTGCTACTAGCATCTAGCTAGCTCTACAGAAGATTGGGGACGCATGAGGGGAGTTTTAAATTAGGAGATACTGTCATTTCAAATGTAACGTTTCTGTCTGCTCAAGAAACACCAGCAAACTGTTTGTGTGCAGTTTCTCGCACATTGTGTTGCTAGCTAAAATTCCAGCTGCTGTATTTCCCAGGGCCAGAAAGAAAAGAGCTGGAGAGGAAGAGAGGGGTTGTATTTAATGGTAAGGGCTACTCAGTCAAACGTGAATTAAATCTGCAGATTAAAATTTTAAATATTTTTACAGACTTTTTTCAATTTTCATATATTTGATTTGTATATCATGTGTTTTGATAAATTATGTATGTTTATTTTGTCAAAAGTCCTGCAAAACAAACTATACTAACTTTATTATTCAGTGTTGCATGAAAACATTGGGTAGTTTTTTTTTCTAAAATAAACAGGTTAGTTTGCAATACTGTGGTGAATTCAGAGTAAAGCTCTGTGTTGGATTGATACACAGTGGCTGTGGTGCTGAAGGTCAGATTTTAGTTACATCAAGTGTAGCAGAGATAAATTTGCATTTACGCTGATGATGCTTCCATTAATGAACTGAATTGCAACTTTATACCAACTCTGTATTATCTAGCATAAAGATAGTATAAACAGTATAGTGTCAGTGTAGGGGATGGATATCAGTCAAGATGGCTCATGAAACTGCTTACATATTGTTGAAATTAGCTTTGTAAATCCACAAAGAGCAGCAGGTCAGTTGATCACAGCATGTACACTAAGAAAACCTGTTGAAGCTCACATTAGAAATTACTGTGAGTTGTGATTCTTTTCCCTATGCTGAGGCATCCAACTGTAACCCCTGACTGTACAAACTTTCCTGTTTAGTTGTGGAGGCACCCTTTACAACACAGGCAACAGAAAATAGCTGTTTTTAAAAATAAAAATAAACTCTTTCACCATATGAGTCCTACATAACAGATCGAAGCTTTCATGAGAATTAGAATTTAGATTGAAATAATATTTTCCTTTCCATGTACTAATATTGTTTGCACAAGTTCAGTTACTTTTTTACAAAAAGAGTTATTAGAACTGTCCTTCAAAGAGCTACTTTTTACTTTCCTACTGTTAGTATATTTCAGAGCCTGTACTTTATTTTTGTACTTAAGTAAATAAGTTGCTTCAATAGGTCAGTATTTAATTGAGTATTTTTAAACACAGGTATCTGTAGTTCTAATTAAGTTTAAAAAAAAAAGTCAGTACTCTTGCCACCATTGCTGGAAAGTAGTAGTAGAAGTAAATTCAAGGACAGCTAGCAAAAGTCCCTCATTTTTATTTTTATTTTTCACTCTCCACAAGTAAAATTTTTGGACAGTTTAAACCAAACAGCAGGCCAGATATTTGTAAAATGACTCCAAATTGCTCCAAAAGGCACCACAAGCACGATGGCAGTGAAGAGGTCCATTTCACCATTTAACAGAGGGCTAGCAGACTCTAGAACAGCTATAACTAATTCCAGTTAACAGATGGAGTTAAAGTTCACCCAGCTATCCACACGTGTCAGAACCATTCTTTGAAGAGGTGGTGCACACGCTTTTTAATCCTGTGAAGTTGCATATCTAAGTGGCCCTTTGAAACTTGTAAGAATTAAGTGGATCTTTCAAGAAAAGCACTAATGACTGACTCATTATTTAACAGTTTTTCAGTGAATCATTTCTGAAGAATAATTTTAGCCACTTCTCAGAAATCACATTCACTTTCATTACTTTCCCAATTATGTTGTGCTGGCATTGTAACTTTTGGCTGGATTCCATTTTATGAAAAATTAATGTTCTAAATGAAATAAGTACCACATCTTTAAACTGCCTTAGAGTCGATGGAAGGTTTAGGCGTGTTGGTGAGGTGTACAAACTTTTACATTAGAGACCAGAATTTGGAAACCGATAGTCTGTGGTCAAATCCACATTGATGTAGTTAACAAAAAGATTGTGGTTTCGAGTAAGTCTAAATAAAAGCTTCTTTCAACTCACAGAGTAACAAACCAAGCTAGGATATTTTGTTTGCTTTAACCAGTGCTGTCAGTACCCAAACAAAGTCATACAAAAAGTAAATTATATACTGTTAGCCCTGTGATAGACTGGTAACCTGTCCAGGATGTACCCACATGTGTTTTTGTGTGTCTCTGCATGTGCATAAGCTGCTAGAATATTCCAAAATGACCAGGTCATTACAGTAAAACATTAAATGATGGTGTTCAAAAGAAGCATTAACATGAATGGATGATTATGTGTGGACCTGTCTTCTTTAATAACTACATTAAAATGGAAATAATTCGCATTCTAGCTCATTAACATTACCTGTCCACACTTTAATTTGAATTTCTTTAACATTCTGGTCAAACTCCAATGGCTAATTGGACTGCTTTAAGTTGAACTTAATTTAACAGTCTGCTAGCTTATCTTAAGTAGGCCTTTAGGCATTTTTAGTCCTTTTTTTACAAGCAGAATGTGAGACTAATTTACATTTACTTACGAAACAAAATGAGTTCTTTGTGTTAGTTTCTATTTCTGTCCTCTTTGCTTTCCATCTATCCAATGTTGCTGCTCTGTCTCAGTGAGAAGGACTAATGTCAAGGTGACTTTGGGGAGAAAAGTACAAAATGAAACTCACAAAACGTTCAATATTTGCAAGATGACACATTTTATATAGCAGCTGCATTTAATTTAGAGTTATTAGACCTAATGGTATGAGTGAAGGCTTTTTTTTTTGTCAATTTTTAATTATTGATACTGATTATTGAGGTAATGACTGCTTTATTAGTTGAGTTAATTACATGTGTTGTGGCTGAAATACAGCCCAAACCAAAATGAAGCCCTACAGTAATTTTAGTTATAAAATAATCTTGTATCCAATAGCTGCGATGTTATACTAAATGTAGAACAGTTTAGACAGCGGTTTATGTAAGCAGCAGGCTGTTTAATAGTTTCAAATATACCATCTGGTTTTATTTTTATTATTATTAGTAGTAATAGTAGTATTTTGTTATTATTATTGTTATTATTATTATTATTATTATTATTATTTGGCCAGCATGAAGTGAAATTGGTGTTAAATTACCCTTAACCTGTCCCATAATAATTTAATATAGAACGCTTGATGAATGATATATTTTGAACAATGTAAAGAAACATTTAAGGTAGGTTGTTTGTAAAACTACAACTTTACTGATTAACTGAGTCTTTAACAAACTTTAATTGTAGGTAAAGATGGACAGGCTTTTAAGATCATACATTTCTGTTTATACTTATTCCTGCAGCATCCGTCCATCCATTCGTGGCAGGGGAGTCTGAGCCTGTTAACCACCAATTAAGGCCGTACCCATGATAACCTCTGGTAAGAAAAATTCTATTTTCTTTATGAGCTGTAGTGACTCTTGAAATTGACACTGACCAGAAGCAGAGAATGTTTGCTTTCAAAGTAAAAGTTTCACCTTTACTTTGAAGGTGGACATTCTCCTTTTCTTTTGTGTTTTCAGTACTGCTTGGTAAGTTTTGTGTCAGTTTGCAGGAAGTCAGTGTCATTTATACAAGCTACTGGTGACCGCAGCAACAGGCTAGTGACCAAACCAACTGCAGTTTTATCAGCTTGTGTATACAATGAGATTTTCGGTACAGCACCATATACCTCTTTGCAAGGAATGGTTAGTGAGTGCCGTCATTCTTGTTACTGATCATTCTCTAGGCCTGTGAATGGGACTTTAGTACTCACTGTCAGAGCAACTGCAAGTAATTGTTGTACAAATCTTTCCTTTGTTATCCATGGTAGCTTGATGGTTACAGATTGGGTCTCTGAGCCTATTTTTTGTTTACATTGAGTAAAGCACTACAGTGATCCTTGACCAACTTCAAAAAATTGCTGATTGGCTTTCTCACATTTCTGTGAGGCGCTTTGACATTTGCATTAGGGTTTGAATTAGGGCAGGGAAATATGGCCAAAAATATTTATCACGATATATACTTGAAAGTTTGCGATAACGATATGTGACGCAAGACAAAATACTTTACAACTCCACAGCTTTATTAGTGCAAAAGAACCCCATCAATGTATTTTCACTTAAACAGGTATATAAAAAAATTAACAGTGCAAATGCAAATTCCTTGCTGACAGTTTAACCAAAAGGTATTTCCAGTGGAATTTGGATATGTCGGCCAATTTCCACTGGAAATACCTTTTGGTTAAACTTTGGTCATCCGTTTCATTCAACGATCCGCTTTCGCCCTCCTCTTTCTCCGTCGCCGCCATGCTTTTTCCGCCATGTGCGTATGAAAACAAAGGCACTGTGCATGCGTGTTTACCTATATTCTATCGCGATATTTCATTTTCTTATCATTGCCTAACATTATACTGGTATTACCGTGAACGGTATGATATGGCCCAGCCCTAGTTTGAATTATAAGTTGGCGATTCCAAAACATTAGCTCTGACCATTCTTTGATAGAACGATTTGTTATTATGCAGATTTTCTGACATTTTCCTTCAAAGTTTCTTAGTTTAATCACAATTCATTGTTAGTCAATAACTGCGAGCTGTTCTGGCCCATGTGGATACAGGAGAACAGGCTCTCACCACCATGTTTTTCAAATGCAAAAAGATTTTTATTGCTGGAAAACAATCTCCTGTATCTCATATTTCTACATATGTGTATTTACCCTGGGTTCATTTTTCTTCCTAGATTATTATTATCTTTGTACCTATAATGTATGATAAAGGTGAATGTGATAGATTCGGAAGAAGATTCATAATGTATTAAAAAAATAATAAGTACTAAGAATACTGTAGGCTCTACTACTATTGTGATGAATATGCCTGAATGGAATTTAAACATTTAAGCTTTTAAAACAAAAGAAAACAAAACCCCACAACTCCTAAATGGTATCTGCAAGCTGCCAGAATATGTTGGCTAGATATGCACTGTTAATGAAAAATGTACTCTTTAAAATTGCATTTATAGTGCAGCTGCCTTGTACTAGCATGGGTGAAGTCTCGGTTTTGTCCACTAGATGTCAGGAAGCTCCCAGATTTCAGAATGAACTTCCCAGCATCCTACTCTCAGAGCACTATTACATCTAAACTTCAGCGTAAACAACTGCTTTCTACCTCAAAATAAACTGTTAAATCTCATCATAGTTCAATTAAAATGTCCACAGGTACTTTTTTAAATTCAAATTTCACTGCACATAAACACAAAACATTATGTGAAAAAAAAAAAAATACACAAACACAGATTTCTTTTTATTTATAAAAAAAAAATGACAAAAGTAGTCCTCAGTCAAAATCAAATCCTCTTGTTTTGGACTCTTGAAAGACTCACACAACATCCACCTAAAGAGGGAGACATTACATTATAAATCAACATACTGGCTCTGTGTCTTAGTTCACATCTCTGTATATATCATGAAAAGCATGAACTTTTTGAACCAATTCAGTCTTACTAAAATAAAAAAAACTCCTAATATTGGTTTTATCTATAGAACACTCGACTTTAGCCTTTTGAAGCAGCTTTAAATTTTCCTTTGCATTTTCTTTTCTTGTCAGTGTTTCACCATACGCAGTATATACCAAGAGTCATGTGTGAATATAGTCAGAAGATGGCAATGGTGTCAGGTTATTGCTTGGCACTCAGTGTTGGTGGGCTGGACAGGCATCTGCTCCGCACTGAGAAGGGCTCCTTTCTGCCTGCTGGAGATCTTGTACTGGCTGCTTGAGTCAGCCCTAAGCCGCTCTCCCCACGCAGAGCTCCCTTCACCAGCGTTCACCTAAATCTGTCACACAGATTTGACACTGCGTCACTTGGAGCGCACTCTGAAATGACATGTATATAATGTGGAATATTGTGCACATTTACAGCCTGGACTTCCCTTAGAGCAACGGTTTTCTTGTTTGCTTTTTTCCCCTTCCCAAAGCCCTCGTTTTTTTGTTTTTTCTCGTATAAATATTTTAACATTTTTTAAATAGTAAAGGAGTTTGTGATTTCTTTAACCTTCAGGCCTGGTCAGTGTTTAAAGATTGGGAAATTATGAAATTATTATTTAACTGATATTTGCTTTGGTTATGGTTAAAAAAAACCCCATTTAAATTTAAAAGAAATTGTTTTACATTAGGAAGTGTGGTGGATTTAAAGCTCTGTTCATTTATAGTCAGTGGACACTTTTACCAGTTGTCTTCAAATGTTACTGTGAAACATTTGAAATGCACAGGCCATTAACCTAACAACACAAATCAGCTCACATCACACTCTTAGGCATTGATATGAAAAAAATATTATTAATTATTAAACTGAAATATTAATGGAACAAAATAATAGAAAAGGAAAAAAATGTTCATATTCAGTGTTTTGTGTTACATCTGCTTCCTTTTAAGTGCACATGTGTAGAATGTGTGTTTTCTATTTAATTACAGTCTTTGTTAAAATAATACATATATATCTTTTTTCTAATGACATCAGTTTCCCATCAACAATGTGTATTTACACACTAATCCCCAATGGCATTTTCAAACTTTTGCAGCAGTCTTATCCTAATGTATTTTCTATACAAACAAAGCACTGTGGTTATTCTGTCGTATATATCTTACTCAGAAAGCTCATGTAGGAGAAAGTTCTGTATTAGGAACAAAGAGAAGACAGAGTGAGTGCTCATCACCCTGGGTTCGTCTCTTCTCTTTATATGGCTTTTGGGCTGCTGCTTTTTTCTGGAGTATTCTGGTAGCGACTGGCCTTGGTGGCCAGTAAGAAGGATTTTCTCTCCCCAGCTTCTGTGGCTTTGTCGGTTTGCACTGCACAAAGTGTCTCAAAACTGGGTTGTGGTTTAGGGCTCTCAAGACATAAAGGTTTAAAAATAAGTAATGGACTATTTCAGAATGTACTGTGTATTTAAAATGTTGTTTTTCTAGAGATGTCTGAGCTAAATGTATGGATTGCAGGTTTTAAGTGTGATGTTTGCATCTCTAGCAGCAGACCTAGGAGGATCCTTAGGATTCCCTTATGTTGTTAGAAATAAAGACTCATGGCTATTTGAGAATCTCCAGCCTTTTGAAAAGAAAATAGAGGTTATAAATCTGCTAAACATGTTTCTCTTCCTAGTGTATTTTATTTATTTATTAATTTGTTTTTGCGGAATTTTAAATTTAACTTAGCCAACTCTGGGATAATATCAAGCTGCATTTTGCTTGTTTTTGCACTGACGACTTAACGACTTGAGACGTTGTTTGGACATGACATATGCAGGTACGCAAATGGAATCAAATGCTTTTTAAATGCATTTTTCAAAACTTGGATTTCAAAGTTTTGAAATGCTTTCTCAAGTCAAAGGAAGACTAAACAAACTTTTTGGCCTATAAATAATAATGCAGGGGATGCTTATTTTCTCACACAGGTGTTTAGAGATCCTCTCTCTGATAAATCATGATTTGTAAACTTTACCATAGACAGCAGTGACAGGTTTCCTTTGATAATGTAGAAAAATGGGGAAAGAGAAGGCTGGGCTTAAGTAGAGCTGTGATTTAGAGCAGAGAGATGCAGCATCTCTCCTTTCCAGTGGAGGCCCTCCTGGGTTTGATTTAATTCTCTCCTTGCACTATTAAAAAGGCCTTCCACTCTCTTCACTGCATGCACCTTGCTGTCATAACTGGCACAAAATCATTAATCAATGCCGCTTGTAGGCAGTGCAACTAAGGCCTTTCACAGTGTATATTTTTCCATTATTGATTGTGTGTGTAATGCATGAAGAAGTACAAAGATGGGTGTCCTCCTGTGTTGGAATGACCATATTAGGCCAGGAGATGAGGGAACCTTTTTCTACATCAACTACAAATTCATAAAGCAATCATCATTCCAGCTGGGAAGAAAACTTCTTGTTCTCAAAATGGTTTTTTCTTCTTCTTCGTGTTGTTTTTATGGACTGAACTTAACAATGATCCTGTGCTGGAAGTATGACGAGTAGTTATTTGGTGCAATAAAACTGAAAGGCTGTGAATGTCAGTGTCCCCCTTTGTTGTTTAATTTATTTTCTTTTCAAAGTGAAGGGAGGTGTCCTTGCTGTGAGAGTTAGTCATTGATGTGGCTATAGTTAGTCCGTGCCCTGCTGCGACTGTCTGTTGGAGATGCTACTTCCTCTTTCCTGCTCGTTCATAGCTTCCTTTGCCCGGGATGATCGCTTTGCTTCGTGCGTTTGGCTGCATTTTGTACGGGGTTTAGTAAACTTGATCAAGAACAAAAGATGTAAGAGTGAAGCGAGTTGAGTCTCTTTGCTCTGGGGTAAAGCAAAGTCAGGTAACCTTCACAACAAAGCAAAGCACTCTTGAGATTCACATACTGTTAGGAGGTTTTAGCTATCTATGTGTGTGTTCTATTATGTGTCTTTTATTGCTGAATAAAGCATGTTTACTCTCAAATTCACTGCAAACTGTACTTTGATTACATGCTGCATTTTAATTTTTACTTATCATGATCATTTTTGTCATACCCCATGGGATTAAAGGTACACAAACACACAAAAGGACTGTAGCGTGAGTAAAATCAACGTCCTGATATTGTTTTTGTCATGCATTTCTCTGATCAGAAATAATTTTCTCTGTGTAGATACCAGCAAAGGGGTGTCACTCCACCTATGGTGCCACTGCTTCTCTAATCCAACATTAAGGTACTAAAACACAGCCTGAGTAAATAAAAAGAAAACATAATGGAAGAAACGTACAACAATGTGGTTTGAAAAAGATACATAATATTTTACTAATGCAAAAACCAGAACTTTCCTTACACAGTCCACATAACAACAAAACTTATCTTTTGCTTAGTCAATCAGTTACATCTTAAATAGGAAGAAAATGTCCCAGGAACTCAAATAATTCAAGTTAGTAGGATTTATAAGGAAAATTAAGCTTACAGTTCTTAATCTGTTTAAGTACTTGGGACATTTGGGGTGCAATGTATTAATAATATACTTTATAATGGTATTAACATTCTAATAGTTAGTGGTAATATTCATTATTCTTGGTAGACAGGCAAGATCAACGTTCTGTTCTGTAATGTCAGAGTCTGAGGCAACTTGGTATCAGAAGTTGGATCATTTCATGCATAACAACCGTACTCACTGGATTTTGCTGCATAATGTTGCTGTAAATTCTCATTATGAGCTACACAATTACATTGAAGTTTATGTCAAAATAAAGAAATGCACCAGAAAAGAGAGGCAACATGATTGCTAGATATTAATCTTATCTTTTAACAAGCTCTATTTGTTATATTTAGAGCTTTAATGATACTAAATTGTTTTATCAACAACTAACTAATGGGCTTATCAGCAATTGACAAACCCTCTTCTCAATAAGCTTATGGTAAATGGAAAGAATCTATTACCAGCTCAGAGCCCTTTATCTCAGCTGTCTTAAATATTGATGCTTACAGTAATTTGTCCCCATTTTCTATTGATTTCTTGTTTTGCTTTCAGGTTATGCTGTAAACAGGGTAAATAATGACAGATTTGAGCAGCGCTCGCTCCAGAGATGATCCAGAAGTAGCTGGCTGCGGTGCAGACATTATTTTCTCATCAGCTGAAGTTTATGCGAGGTGGCCCTCACAGTCACTGTGGCTTTCACTGGAGGCTAGGTTAGTTGTGGCATCTCTCAGAAATAGATCCGGCATGTTGTCAATGCTGCAGGAAGCCTGGCCGAAACCTGAAGATGCTGAGCAGAGCTGGCAGGGGATGTGTTGGCGTGATAATTGTAATTATAAGTCAGAGGAAAATAGGTGTGGCTTTTGCAGCAGTTTGATGAGTTCAAAGAAACAAGCCCCGGCATGAAGAGGAAATCATGAGTCAGAAGTACAGAGAAATGTTTGCAGGATTTCACAAAGGCAGTAAGTGGGCTTGCAATTATGTTTATCAACTAAAGAGCAGTGTTTTCATCAGTATTATTTGAGGTTACTAGGAAAAACTTTCTTCACCCTCCCACATATCCTCCTATTACAGCACATCTGTAACATTTTTAAGCATGCATATTCTAAGACCATGAAAGAATTATTCAACATGAAAATTGGAAAGGTTCAGATTTCCCTGTTTATTTTGCAGATCTGTGCCCAACGCCGTGATGTCTTTCCTGGGTTTTATCTCTTCTATATCGCAGTCTGGAATGCATTGCTAAGCCCGGCCACCAAGGGCTAGCATATAGCTCTCTCTGCAGGCTTTGTACAGGATGAAGAAGTCATAATCCTCAAACAGACTTAAATTCCTCCAGAAAGGCTCTTGATCCTGAATCCACTCATTTTCTTCAAACAACTCAGCCCAAAAGAGAAGGGATATTTGGGCATGGCTGAAATCCTTGATTGAAATCTGCTACAAGTGGGCACAGATACACATGTGGGTCGATACACATGCACACAAATAAGCCTAACACACAAAAATACATATGCACATACACCTCCCCAAACGTCCCTTGCTGTCGGTGAGAGCCTAGGCTGTTGAGAGGGCCTCTCTGAGCTCTTATTAAAAGGTAAACTTCTCTAAGGCCAGGGAATCATGTCAATCACAGGTTGTGTTTTCGCACCGAGCCCAAAGGCTGCTCTCTCCACCCTGTCAGACGCTGTTATCACCCTCAAAGCCATATCAGAATGCTGTTTGTTCTGCGCTTTAGTTTCACCCACACGGCGGATTCAAAAAGGTACAGGTCTATTTGATAGTGTATATTTCATTGCCGGAGAGAGACTGTGTTTGTCTTGCTGTGTTTGTCAGCTCATATTTGAGCTGAGGGTTCCTATTAAAACTAAACACCATATCAGAGGAATATTGCCACCGCTAGGTTCTTTTAAATCGCATATTGAGCCCATGGAGTGTGGAAGCAATTTAGTTGTAGCATAGTTTATAAGTGTGTCTGTGCTTGTGATGTTTCTATTTACTCTTGATTCTAATTTATTTACACACAGCAGCCTCTCGCTGCATTTTTCATATACTGTTATAATTACTTTCGTTATATTGTCACTTCCAGTTCTCTAAAAATATTACCTTGTTTGCATTTTCACTTATTTAATAAATCCCTTAGAGAGTCATGGCTATTTTCATTAAGCAGGATTGATCAAGTCCTCAAGGCAGCATCAGCTAACAGTTAAAAACTTCATGGGCTTTCACCGCTATACTTCACTTGCAGTGTGCTGTGCATTAGTGCTGGGCAGAAATTGACATCACAGTAATTTTTTAAGGTTCTGGCAGTTTCAGTGTGTCACAATACTGTTGTTATTATTATTATTACTATTCCTGCAAAAGAGTTGGTTTATAAAGGTTTACAATGGCTCACTAAACATTTGAATGTCATCATAAAAGAAATGAAACATAAATAGCTTAAAATAAAATCACCCAAGAAAACTCATAAATATTCTACCCTGAGTCTTTTATCAAAAAATAAATGTTTGACACAAAGCTTAGCCTTCTGCCTGTTATGCTTTTTTTGGTTAAATGTAATGCCATATAGTGCCACGTCCTCTAGAGCCCAGTTGATACAGAATTTTTACGACCGATACTGATACCGATATTTGGTGATTTTTGAAATCAGATATTATGAAATATAGGACTATTTTTTTTTTCTTAACTGATTTTTATAAACAGATTTCTCTTACATTTTTTAAGTGTAGCTTTTATTATTATTGTTATTCTACCTGCTTCTATTCAGATTAGCTGATTATTGTGCTTGTGGCATGCAAAAACATGTGATGCCAATAGTGAAGTGCCCTCTGGTGGACGAAATATGCAACAACACTGATGGCATTGTTGAGAGACCTTCTCCTTGTTTCTTCTTTACTTTCATTTATTGGCAGTTAAATGCTGATACCAATAGATCAGTAAATGAATATTGGCTGATAATATCAGCACAGATGCAGCATGACCAGAAATGACCCTAGTGTCCCTTGTTGTGTTATTGTGGGTTATTAATTTGAAGTCTGATATCACTTGTTTTGCAATATGATGAAAAAAGGTGTGCATCTAATACAGGCTGCTCCTGAACGCATGGTGTTCTTGGCGTGAAGTAATTTAATACATTTACACCTCTTGAAACATGAAGGTGTTTTTTTTGTTTGTTTTACTTGTTTCTGTATAGCAGCATTTGAAGAAATAATATGCCAGTGCATCAAATATAACCCCCCAGCATTACTGTACACTTTAGATGACTGACAGAGGTTGTATTGAGCCAGTAGGACAGGATGCAAGATTGCAGAGCCACCAATGTTGTCAAGTAGTGTGCTGTTAATTATTGCATGAAAATATGTCTGATAATAATGTTGCTTTATCAACCGTACGAAGTAGCTCCACATTTATTTTTAACGAAAATTTCAGGTACAGTTAGGTCACTTCTGAGATATTGTTATTGAATACTAATAATGGAAGAGAATAATTATATTTTAGATATTCTTTTTAAATTATGTGCTAAAATATTGTTAATATATATACTAAGGTCGTTTTAATATCTGAGATATTGATTCTTGTACCTAATTCCCTTTTATCTCAATATTAGTCTACAGATTGTGTATGTGTTGTCATATTAGTGTCCTCTAATTACTAAAGTATCAGCTAGCTCCTGCCCATTCTCCTACCAATGGAAACCAAAAGCAAAGCAGAAAGGCTATCCCAGTCATTAGTACGTTTGCTGGACAAACTGTGGGATCTAACACTGTGGGAGGCTAGGGAAATAAAAAAGGTACTTACGCTAGTATTGACCTTGTTGCTGGACCTACTGCTGTTTGCTCTGTGGCCAGCTTTCCACAACAGACACGCACACACCCACACATACATTACATGGTTTTGCATGCATGTCAGAGAGCAATACAGTGAGTGATGAAGGATGAAAACGCTACTGGTTTTGCAGTATTGTCAGGCAGTCTTAGCAGCGCTCGTCGTGCATACATTTTGTAACAACAATAACAAGTGGCCAAATTTAAAGAAAGTAATTATAATCGCATGAGCAAACGCAGCTAATTTTTCACTGAAGACACTTTTTAATCCATAAATGCATTTTTAGTTGTTCCTATGGCGCTGGAAAACAAACAAGATAAAAAGAACAAAACAAAAAAAAAAAGTTAAGGCTGTTCATTAGTACCACAAATGGCAACCTGCTCCTGTCAGTTTGAGAACCCATATCTATAAAGCAGCCCAAGGTTCGTGACGGAACGCCATGTAAACAACTCATCACTGCAACTTCGACTGATTAACATATGATTGCAATTCATCATCTCATGTGCAGCCGGTGACATCTTGCAGTAGCATTTATTCCGTGTTGATACATGCCTTTGGTTCCTTTTTGACAACTCAAAACAAACAGATTGCAAGCTGTCGCTACATTTGCCCAAGATGAATGGGGAAAATGAATCGGTAAATCAGGTGTGTCAGGTGATTAACACAATCATGCCTGAGATCCTTGTGGAATCACTGGAACTTAGTATGTTTGGATAAACACTGACAGTGGAACAGACTGTCTGAACAGTGTGAACAATGTGAACAGTCAACAGTAACTTGCGTCTATAAACTATTATACTGTGAAGCCTTCTGTGCATAACAGGCATTGCCCTGATGGTATTAACATTACCCCGTGGTACTGAAATTTACTGTCTGTGACCAGATAAAATGGTCACCTAGTCACCTTGCTGCTGAAATTAATGACAGCCTGTTGCAATTGACTTTACTGTTACTGAAATAGGCTTATTGGAATCAGTAATAATTATAAACATATAATTTAAAAAATGGCCTAGATACTGCAGTATATAATATTGACATACCATTCATATTGTCAGTATTTGCAAATATACTAATTGGAATTGATTAAAAATTATGAAACTAAGTATGCATAACTGCTCTCTGTATATCTTTGGTTTTAGTACTTCACTGACAAGTATTGACACCTTTTGATAAATTAACATTGCTCAGCTGATAAGTTTGTGTGTGTTGGACAAGGGAATGATAAAATGCTGTAATTTCTTTCAGAAAATATTAATATCTTATAACAATTTTTGCATAACTGTTGATCCCTGGAACAACTTTTTTCAAATGACTAATTTAACAGACAGAAGTGAATTGGGTTGAAACTTCCAAATCCTGTTTATCTTGCACACTTCTGGATTTGGGAATGTGGTGAACAGAGTCACTGGGGACATTCAGCTCTGTTGTGCAGCTGTCATTTGCTAGTAATGGGACGCAGTCACCAAGGAACCCCTTGAGTATGTGTGCTGGGAGAAAACCGACAGAGGCGAAAGAGAGAAAAGAGAGATTCAAACGAGTGAGCAATAGTGAAGGCAATAGAGGAGCATTTGTATGGTCTTCCTTGCCACTGAAGTAGTAAAATGGAAACATATTTCTCCCCTGACAGCTACAGTAGATCTAACCCTCTGAGTTGAGCTGCTTATGATGTTGTGTGGTGTTGAGGTGGACCCCAGGGGTGTCCCAAAGGCTTGTTGTTTCTTGTCAGAGATTAGATTGAACCAGGCGGCTGTGGTTCATACTCATGCCTGAGAGAAGCCAAGACTCCCTGTCACCGAACACAACCTCTGAGCTTTGCTCTGTAGCACCGAATCTAGATGTATTTCTTATTGTAGAATAAAGTTTGTTATTTTAAAAATAAGCTCCACCTTCTCTGGGGGTTTCCATGCTGCTGAATATTTGCTCACTGCAGCACACTGTACACTGATGCATGACTGGCCACTGGGAATGAAAAAGGGGATTTATTCACATGTTTCTCAGCTGACATTATGTTTATTTCTCACTTCACACATTTTCTTATTTTCCTACAGTTCCACTTTTTACATATTCATTTCATCAGCCCTTAAAAGATCAGATGGAGGGTTTTGCCAAGAGTCTGTTCACTGAAAAAATTTGTAGAATTCATATCAAAGTTGAGGCTTTGTAAATTTGCGTTGCTTCATTCCTTTGAAAATGTGCCAAAAAATAGGTTGAAATATCTCCAAGCAAGTTTTTTTTTTCTTTTCTGAGTGTGTACCACATAAATTTGCCACCTAGATAGATGGAAAAGAAAGAGAAGCACTTTTTCTTCTTCCTGTCAGTCTCCTCCATGCGTCTTAAACATAGTAATCTGATAAAGTAACTGATTTTCCTTCATCATCTTGGGGATTTTTGATAACAATTAGCGGTGTTACTGCATTGAGAGGTTTAACATTTCTTCAATGGGTCTTCTTCCTCTTTTTTTCTTTTTCTTTTTTGTGTGGGCCACTAGTCCATCTTCATTTTGTGGTAATCAAATTTATCTTCTCCTATACTCCATATAATAGATTCAATATTTATAATTTTTAGGTTCTGAGTATAGTACTCGTTTGGGTTTTGGGGAATTGTATTTCATGATTGCCTTCAGACTGTACTTAAGTAAATTGCACTGTAATTGTCTGGTAATAGAGATTTTTTAGAAATCACCCCCTCTCCAGCAATAATCAATTTGATGCATGCTTGTCTGCTCTGTGAAGGAAGAGGTTAGCTGTCCCCGTTAGTTTTAGACAGAAGGTTTAAGCAGGGATCCACTGAAGGCATCTGTCAGTGAGGTAAAGAGCACTGACAGCCATACATCATCTCTGCCTAGTGGAGGCCCCTGTATTTAAAAGAGTACTGCAGTCAAAAGCCCATAAAAGTGAGTGACTCCTCGGGAGCATCTGCCACTGCATGCAGGGAGGAGATTCAATGTGAAAAAGGGGAGATAATGTGCTCACTCACTAATGGGCACCCGACTAGACACAGGCTCATTTTTCACATCATGTCATCTGTAAGGTTTGAATAAAAGTAATGGCCACAATGAGCCTGGATCTCTCCCAGTCATTATGGCTTTTGCTTCCTCACTTTTATTTGTGTTGACTTGTACAGTCGGAGGAGATGACAGTCTCTGGGCCTGTGGATCAGTCAGAGTGATGATCTGCACTGCTCTCCTCTGCTGCTGACAGGTCCCTTCTTTCTGGCAGGCATGTGAGGCCAGAATGCCACACTACGTCATATCAAATGCTGTAATCTGACAGAATAAAAGGATTTGCACACTGGGGACATCACAAACTCTGTCTTTTGTAATTTTCTGACAGAGACAGAAGGGGGAAATGGAGGGGTTTCTACAGTTTCATGTAGTAAGAATTAGTGTCAGTCAAAGTTAAGTGGCTATTTTAAGATAAATAGGAGAGGATTTCCGTGGCATGTTTTAGGGCACTGGGCTTTAAAACACTATGCTAATGTGAGTAGATACTGATCGGGCGTTGGATGTTTTCATTTCTGAAACATTCAGAGTCGCAGGACACAGCATGTCTAAATATCCATTCTGAAAAGGTTAGTGCGTAATTAACGCTGAAATTCACTGCCACTGTCAGCCACGTTCAGTTCAGAATAACAATAAATGCCCAAATGATAATCTTTTCATCTTTAGGATGCACTGTGGAAAAGATACCCTATCTGAATTTGTAAAATATAATAAAAAAAATGGTAACAATGATGATGACAATAATATTATCATTATATTTACTGACAGATTAGTGTTGTATTGGCTCTCTTGAGTAATGTTTTTTCCGTACTTATAAAAGTGAAGAAATGCCTCGATATTATATAACACATATTTTACAGTTCATCTGATACTTTTAAAATAAAAGACTGTTTTGCGTCGGGCCCTATAAAACTGGGAAGGCGGATGAGAAAACAAGTGATTTCCTTATTAGGTTCAGGAGTCAAAGGCCTTCTTCCATAGATGTGAGCTTCAAGAGCCCAGAAGATTAAGACATATATTGGATTCAGGATGGAGGCCACAAAGTTCATTTTTAAAATAAAACAGAATATTATTCACAGTCCTTTTAAAATTCAGATTGCCGGCTGACCTGTGACTTGGAAGTAGTGCATTACATTTTCAATGAGCTGGTGCTATGTCACTTGAAGGAAAAATCCCATTTCTTGCCCCTTTGCCGAGGGAATTATGGGATTAGATCAGCCATAGTTTAAGGAACTATGAGGAAAACAAAGATACTGTGAAATTAAATTTTGACATTTCAGATTGGGCTTTGTCTTCCTCTCACATCTCTCCCTTTTTACCACAAGGTGTTAATTTTTGAAGTAAATGGAAGTGAGACTGATTTTTTTTTTTTTTTTGAGTCATTCTGAGACAGCCCTGTAGTGGGAGGAAACAAAAACAGCCCTGCTTTGTAAAATCTCCCACTGGTGATATTATAAGCAACACCTGCACACAGTTCCCCCTGATTTTCATATATATTAAAATCACTACCTACTGTGGCATATGAAATTGTACAAACCGCTAAGGCCTAAGCTTACCACTGGAACGTCGACTTCCCTTTGATTCAGATTTTCCTCTCAATTCTCTGACCCTCAAAAAAGGTGACCAATAATCTCATTCATACACTGTTTCCATCATAGACCCCCACATACCCTGCATAAGACCAAAGAAGTAATATTGACATTGTTCAGCTGCATAAAAAGTTGCATGTCATACACAAATATTATGAAAAGTTATCACTTTCCTCCCAGCTAGACACACTCCAAGCTGCCACTATAATAGAAATCTCCACTTAAACCCTTCTCCACAACACTGAAAATCTGTGTTTGTATACAGTACTGGCAGCGAAATATCAGTATCATATCTGTCCACATTCTAATTTTACAATTACAATACTGAGAGCATTGAGATATTGAGAAAATATGCTTAGCATAATCAGTCAATAGACCTGGTGGAGAGATCCACCACACATGGCAATAAAGCCCCAACTTAAGCATGGTGGTGAGCTCATTCCCTTAGTACCCCCATCCAACCCCCATCTCCTTGCACCAATGCCTGCCTCATCACTCCACACAAAATATCCCACCCTTAATTGGTCTGTGCTCCTCCAACATGTCTGTAATGAAAAAAGCAGCACATAATTCTTAGTTTGTTGGCTGGCAGAGCCCAATTTACAAAAGTGGAGGTTGGTGATAAGCAGAGACAGTACGGCTGTGGAGTGCTCAGAACAATGAATCACCCCACTGCCAGGGTTGAGCAGAATATAATTGAGTCCAACATCTCTGAGCACTTTCACCATAATTAATGATAATCTGTAACAGAGGAATCTGAGATTCCAGTTCACAGAACTGTTTAATTAGGCCCAGTAATGAAAGCACAGGCACTACAAGAATATGGCCGGCCTCATGATTAATGATTTGTGCTACTGAACACAAAAGTGCTGCACCGTTAACTCCAACGGATGCTGCTGTGTCTCCCTGGCATTTACAGAACACCAAAATACATATAGAGCTGTTTGCATCCCCTATATGAGCAGCTAAATAAACACAATGTTTCTTGTTTTTTTGTTTTGTTTTGTTTACATATGCGTGCTTCTGTTTTTATATTTAATACTCACATTCACAGTCACAACATTTTCACCTCTAATGGTGTTTTTGTACTAAATTTCAAAATGAATGGGTAGATACATTCTTACATGCTCCTGAAGACAGTTATAATTATCTGTCCATATCTATTAATGTATTGCACTGGAGAGAGAATTTGCCTTGAGAAAATGGCAAAAACATAAGCTACAGACTCTATATATAGAATTTAAAGAGTTTAATAATAGTATCTAACATTAGGCTACAAAAAAGAAAAAGATTAATGTACTAAAATAGGATGTATTAGCATTTAAAGGTGCTAAATCTTGAGGAGCTTGTGCTCATGGGAAACACCTTGAAATTGTATCATGTGACTTGTTATTTGCTTTGTACCAGTAAAAACACTACTTATTTATACAGTTGTGGTAAAGGTCTGCGTAAAAAGATTGACATGTGACAGGAAAAAAAATGTGTGGTGCCATTCACTCAAGTAATAAAAAAGTACATAAGAATTTAAGTCTTTTACCTAAAAGTATGGATTACATTATTGAATGAAATGCTCCAGCTCCTGTTTATGCCTCGCAGGCATCTTTGTGGTTATTTCCTGGTAGTATAGCCAGAGTTCTGCGACTTCATAACACGGCAGCAAGCAGGGCTTTGCAGAGGCTGTGTGCTAGACTGGCTCCACCTTTTTAAATGAATCTCATGAAATGCACAGTAATACGGTTCATACCATTACAGAAACAAAATAAGATTTTTGTTTGGCATGAATTGGATTTATACCCTGAAAAAAAGCTATTAGTCACTCCCTGTCAGTTTGTTGACTGCTCTGAGTTTGATGTTGTGTGTTAGACCTCTGAAGTTAAATTTCGCACTTGCTTGAATATTTTAAACTTAATATTTCCTGTGGTAAAAAATATGATTCTGCAAATCAAGAGTCATGGTAAGAGACTTAATAGAAAGATCAGACCATTACAAAATAATAGGAACAATATTCTGTGCAGGAACATGCTATTCATTTTATTCATCATACCTTTCAGTAAAATGTTGAAGTCTCCATCAAGTAGACACATGCCTTAGGAAACGACAGTGTGAAAGGCAATACGTGCGGGAAACCAGGCACGGGAGCTAAGCCCTCATAAATCTATGACAAAACTTTCCAAAAATGAAAAAGAGGACGTAAAAAGAGAGAAAAATAGATGTGTTCCTGCGAAAGAAATGACTGTAACCGCCCACCCCCTTGCCCTCCTATTCCCCATGTCTGAATCTTGTTTAGTTCTTTAATTCTACAGTTTCTGACCTGGATCTGGCCATCGCTGCACATGAAAGAAATTACAAAAGCCTCTCAGTCACAGCAGCCCAGCTTCCTCCTGCACCACAGCATTTGTCATTGCCAAAACAGCAGAGTTTAATTAAGTGTTGTGAGCAGCCTAGTGAGAAACACACTTTAAATTAAACCTCTGAACATGCTGCTATTGGTTCTTTACCTTCTCAACAATCAGCAGGGTATACGGCATAAATTTCTATCTCTCAAGGGGGAAGGCAGCTGCTGCACCTCTAGCGATTCATAAACGGCTTGCCTCCCCAAGAGCAATCTCTATTACAGCACATTTCATTATAGCTCAGTTTGGAACAGCAAGCAGATGAATGTGATAATTAATGTCCCTTCCCAACAAAACATTTTATTTACTCTTGATGAATTAATGGTTGTTATCATGGTAAGGGAGAAAAAAAAAACCCAAAAACTGTACGCCTCGTATGCTGGTGCATCTGTGTAGGTGAAAAGAATTACATGGCAAATTATCTTTCAAGGCATCAAACAATTCTTAGTGCAAGAGTGGAGTTAATTCAATCCTTTCTATAATAATGGATTGTTTCAAGTTTGTAAGCATTTTGATTCACTCATGCATTTTATAAGTACGGCTTTTATTTTTTATCATAGAATACATCAGTAGCTATGGAAGAAGACACAAGAGGCCGGTGGCTGTTGCATGTGTAGTAAACAAAGTCTTCTTAAGTGGCATTTGGATTAACTCTGGAGTTTTTAAAGGGATTATAATTATTAGAACTGTAAAAAGAAAGGGACATTTAGACACATCGGTGGCTTAATTTATTAAATAATTGTCATGTGGAACCTTTGTGATATGCAAATATTATGCTGTTGCTTTATTGATATTATGTCACAGTGTGTATTGTTTACAGATGACATGTATGGGATATTACACACAAAAGGTATGTACAGACCACAGACTAACCATGGAGATAAAGATAAGTGTGGCGATCAATACTTTCGGATTGTCAATAAACCTTATGAAAAGAGCAAAATCAACAATGCATTGATCCATATATATATCTATATATATATATCTATATATATCTATATATATATATATATATAGATATATATATACATATATAGATATATATATATATACAGAAGTCAACATATTTGGGGGTTAAAATAACATATTTCTAATATTTATTAAATCTGTCAATAGTAATGGCAATAAAAAATTCAGTTGGCCTTATTGATTCACTTATACAATATATAATAATAATACCACCAAATGTTCTTGCAATTCATTAGGTTTGGCCATTATAAGTAGTTTTATTTTACTGTTCATCTGCTCAGGTTATGTTAAGTGCAGCTCCTTAAGGTCTAGTAGAGCTTCATTCATAAACCCTGCCTATATTGGACAGCCAGGTTCCCCAGCAGGCCAAGTGGTTAAAAAAAACTCTTAAGTCTGGTGCGTATAACATCTAACAAGTCAGCACTGGCACAAACACAGAAACCAATCAAACTCAGCCCGCATGAACCTTAAACAAAGGTGGAGGTACATTTTCTATCCATGTTGGATGACATTTCCTTGTCCTCCTGTTGCTACTGCTCCTACGTTTGAGTGATCAGACAGCCATTACAAGGTCCAGGTTTATTAGCGAGACCATATAGGCCCTAAGCTCGCTGTGGTAGAAGTGTAATTCTCTACAAAGTGTGTCACGTTAGCTCTGTTGACTGATCCACACAACATCTGGTTGAGAGGACCTCTCACACCTCTGTGCAGCAGCCCTTTAAGGCAGCTACAGTGTGTAGCTCTCCACGGTGCAACCAGAAAGAAGTCTTGACGTGCCTTTCATAGCTGGCTTGTTCGTAGTGAAGCAAGCAGTCACTTATACAAGGCAGTTTCCAGGTGCTAAATTGGATGAAGCATCTTGTCTTCACTTCACTTATAGTATCCTTAACATAAACGGGGGGGAAAAGGCTTAGCTTGAAGCAGGAAAACTATGTATCAAATAGAATAATTGTTTGAGATGACCCCAGCCTCAGTTTTAGTATCAGTATTGTTAAAATAGTGCATTTGCAGAGGGTTTGCTGTCAGAGTTTACATCACTTATATGCATCAGCAACACTAATCTTGTACTGAATTAATTTAAGATTAAAGGAAGCTTGGCTTACATCAGATTCTCCTTGTAGATAACTCGCAGTAACATCATCGTGCAGTTGTACGGGGACCTATTAAGGTTAAGAGTTGGATCTCTTTAATCGTTGATCATTTAAGGATGCTCCTCTGCTCTTCCTCTTTACAATGCCAAATGATATATGATCACTTCTACACTTCTAGTTAATGTACACTATTAGCTCTGTATTTAAACATGATAATGTAATTGATTCACAAATTGATTTATTGATGTTAATTCAAGTGTTTCATGTATTAATCACAGTAAAGAAATTAATTTAGTATATTTTATGAGCTGTTGTGCGATCAGCTAATGATATGAATTAATCAACTTTAATAAGAATTCAAACACTATTGTTTGCCTAATTTGTCACTTTGTTAGAGGGAGAATGAACAGCGGCCTTTTGATTTACAACGTGCAACTCTACTGGGCTGTTTTAGGGAATTGCTCTGCTTATTTGGGGTTTAGAAGTGTCACTTTCAGGACACTCCACCAGGCTAGATTTAATGCAAATGCACATTACCAAAGTGATTTCCAGCATTTAAGAATTCAAAAATAGAGCTTTTTTTAAATTTGGATTGCAATTTCACTTCAAGTAGAATTGACTTCAATGCTGGACATCACTTTTCTTCTTGTTTACACTTTACCCATTAAAGTAGAACTTTACAGTTGAGAGCAATAAAAGTGTTTTCACTCTTTGCTTTGAGTAAATTGTTTTGCACTCCAGAGATCCATTTAAGTAGTTCATTAGTGGCTATGTCATGTCTTTAAAGTATTGATCTCTCCAGTCAATGGAAAAATAACAACCCGGTTATAAGCTACTTGTCCATAGCGATGGGCCACATAAATTATTTAAAAAGGGCAGATTCACTGCGGCCATGGAGCCATCAATCATAAGATATGGCAATGACAAAAAAGCTGTGCTTCATACGTCCCTCCTATCTCCCCCCAGAACAATTCTATCAGCCAGGTGACTGTGAGGAGGCAGGATGACCTGATGTCACTCACATTGTTGCCTCTGCCTTTGAAGGACCCAGCGCTCCTCTCAGCCCTGGAATGGGATGGCTAAATAGATTCTCTGTGTTTACTGCTGGTCTCCCTCCCTCAGTGCACACTTCAATTTGTCTAACAAGAAAAGGTGGACAGAAGAGTTTCGAGTTTCCCAAACAATGGATGAATTTTTTATCAAGTGGTTGAATTGAGTTGCAAGTGGCACAATATTTATTCATAGGTGTTTGTTCAGTTATCTTCCATTGAAAAATGAACGCTAAAACAACTGTAGAGGTTTATAGGAGCTTGATTTATCCTCTGTTGCTGAAGAAAAACTAAATTAATGAATCATGAGTCACAATTTTCCATCCTGAACAAGATATATTTGTTGTGCCTCTTTACAAAGATCTAATAATTCTGTTAAAATCTTTGTACGGCCAAAAAGACCAAAATCTTAAAGCACACACTCTGATGTGGCAGATCTTCATCAATACTCTGTTATTGATTCAGCCGGCAAGCTTGTTGTTGTTTCTCGGCTTTACTTTTTCTTGTAGTCCTTATCTGGTTTAACTCTGTTTTGTCTTCAGTGTAAAAGTAGAAATTTAAACTCAGTTTAATTAAAAAGATTTATATATATTATTTATAGATGTATGTATATATTGTATATGTATGTATAGCACCAAAATTGTCATTATGTGTATTTTCTTAATACATGTCATGCTTTCATATACTAAAAAGGAGCTAACTGACCTAATGAGTCTCATTTTGGTGAGGTAAATACTATATATGTGGACAAATAGCCACTCAAACATAACATATTTTCTGCACAGTATAAAACATATGATTGAATAGACATTTAACTCACTGTAGCTCACGGTCATCATATGGCATAATAATCCTGTTGTTTTAAATCGTTATAAATCCATGTTATAAATCGCGCCCCCCAAAATAAACTCACTACCCCATGAAGACACACTTTGCCTTCATAGTAACTCATCTAAAACACCGCGAGAGCATCGTAAATAAAGCAGTGAAAAGGCAACCAAGCAAATAAAAAACACAGGGAGTTACTTAAGTGTGGCAGACGTGTCTTTGAGTTTCAGTTTCAAAACGCAACTTTGATTAATAATTGATTATACAAACCCATGCTACATGAAAGGCAGGAAGAGGTGCCATTCTTGTGAACGGCCAGCCAGTCAAACGGCACTTTGTTGTTTCAAATGCTCCCCTGCATATCGGTTCTATGGTCGTTCCTCTAACCAACCCGATGCTGTGCAACAAAGACAGCCTGACAAAGTGCCGGTGCTGCTCTGATGAAACCAGACATGCAGGGATATGAATGACTACATCTAAGGGGTAATTGCTGCTGAGCAGGAGCCTCCTACCTCGTTTCATTTAGTCTATTAGCAATTTATGGCCGGTCTCACTCAGCTCTACACAGGAGGGGTTTGATCTAAATTCTCATGAGCTTTTAGGTGAGGCTGGGACCCAGTAGAGAGCCTTAGGGGGAAGAAAAGGGTTTCACTTACCACTGTTTTAATTCTCTTTGGCTTATCATTAATTTGTTGTCACAGAAGAAAGGTGAGCATCACATAAATCTAATTAAAGTTAATGGGATTATGATGCCATTCTCTGAGTCTCTGAAGTACCATTTTCTACTTGTTTAGTCAACTAAAGGATTGATCTTCTTAGATCTTCATCATGCTGTTCTGCCTCTGTCCTCGCCACACAATGCATGACAGGTTGAATGACATCATTTGTATATACGATGGGACTGGAAGTTGACAATAGAGAATAAAGTAGATGTAATGTTGATATAGCCAATAATGGCACAAAAGCCTGAAGATGTAAAATTGTGAACAGTGGAAGTATAACATAGCTGCTGAAGCAACACTCATATCAAGAAAAATAATTTAGCAGTCTGAGTGCTTTGGACATTGTAGTCATAGTTCTTCTTTGCCTGGTGGTGGAGTTCGTGGTAGGGGTTCAAGCCAAAAGCGAAGGTGTTGGTACTATCAGAGGCCCCACGGGCTAATGCCTGATGTCAGCCCCCCGCTGACAAGGATGCAGATCTGGATGAACTGGGGTGGGGGTTCTGACTGGTCCAACAACAACAGACAAGCAGATTAGGAGACCTAACACTGTGTGATGGCATCATGCCGTTCTGGCCTGGTGGCCAGTGCACCCAGGCATTGTGTTCTTGTCTGCTGAGCAGTGTTTGGAATTACAGTAGAAGTCATTTGGATTTAACAACGAAGTACAATAACAATTCCCCCAGAATTTTACTTTTAACACGGATAGAGAGCTTATTCTCAATAAGTGTGTTTAAATAAACAAAATCTTTAAAACATTTCTTTCAGTTTTCATAGAATAATCTGCATGGAAGACTTAATAGTATTACTCTTATTGAACAAGTTAAATTTCATTATCTAGATACAGATTCTCATCCCTGTTCTGCATGTGGGTTTGGTGTTTTGATAACTGCTAAATTAGGCATAATGACTTGTAATGAAGAAGCCGTTTAATGTATATGATATGACATTATTATTATACATTTATGCAAAAACATAGACAGTAGGAAAAATAGCCTAAGCTATACAGTAGTCTCCATTCTTTCCACTACCCCAACTGTGTCGGACCTTGTGGCTTCACTGAGTGGCAGGTCTGGTGTTTGCTGTGAAACTCTCTGTGGCACCTCCCTCCACAGGGGACTCTGAACTACCAGCTCACAGGAGTGACTCCCACTGGGACGGCCGAGGCCCTTTGCTTCCTCCCCTGGACGACCTCTGACACACCCAGTTTGTGCTTGGTGGCCTTGAAGAGGCAGTCGTGGGGATTTCTCCCCAGCCAAGCAGCAGGTTGTAATTGATGTGGCAGAGACGTCAGCACTAATCTTTTGCTCTCTGACGGCCTCTCTGTAAGCCCCTCATCCACTCGACTCTGAGACCTGCCACACCAACCTTGGCAAACTGCTACCTAGTCAATTAGATCTACCCTGTCTGCTCCCTGTTTTGTGTAAATATATCTCCAGTAGACACCCAACATGTTCAGTTATCTACTCCGGCACATTCAGGGTGATTTCTTAATGCCGCCGCATGTCACTATCACCAAATGGAAAGCTAGCCTGATATCTCTTCCTGCAGTGGGCTCACTGATTATATATGGAATAGGGGGACACTGTTGATTTTCATATTTGTATGGAAGGTTCATATCTCCCTCTACATACCTTGGGTCCCACAGTGCATATGGATATTCTAATCACACAGTTGTATATTCTGCAATACACCTGGGGATACCATTACTAATTTGTTTAAAGTAGTGCGAATACAGTGTAGTGCGAAGCATATCTCAAGCAGTGCTCTGTTGTGTATCCACTCATCCCTCAACAATGTCAGCAACTTTGCTCAGAGGACAAAACATGTCATGGGAAGAGGTACTACTTGTGATTGCCAGGGATGCACCAAAGACAACATTGTGGGGTTTTTTTAGTAGCGCCCGCAGAAATGGCTGAACTGATGTCACTGACTAGTTGCATTTTAAACATGCTACCTTTGTAAGTGAACCACATGTGGACCAAGCATAAATGCAGCATGGCCTGTTTTGTAATTTCAAAGATGTATAATATTGCTGAAACATTTTGAAATAAACACTTACCTGCTTTCTAGACTAAAAGGCAGAACAAGGGAATTTAATAACCTCATTCTGTCCAAATGTAACTAAATCTAGGCTGCTTATCAACACCTGATTTTTTTTTTTTAATTTGTTTCAAATCTATTTAAATTAGGTGCAAAAGTTGCCATGCAACCAGTGACGTCTTGAGGAAGTTGCAGCTAAGAAATGTGGTGATGCCACTTTTTTGGACAGCTTATTTTTTTGTGTGTGTGATTCAAACTTGCTATTTTGACACTGTATTTTGGTAAACATTTGCTTCAGATAAAATAGAAATATATTGCTGTGATCTGAGGCTTTCAATTCCAAATTGGATATTGTTTTATGAGCTTCCTTCTAAAAGAAGTCAATCTAACTAATGATTATTAAAAAGAACAGTGAAACAAATGGCATCTTTAATGTTTTAGGCTTATAGAATTAATGACACAAATCATCGCTGTATCTATCCTCGGTAAACTTTGTGTTTTATATATAAGTACAAAAACTGGTAAAATTATGTGAAAATAACATTTTCTTCACTTTGAAAATTCAAATCGGAATCAACTCGGGATGAATATCAAAAGAGTTACGTGTCCACCACAGCATCAACTTAATTTACAATATTACACTGATGTAGTTACACAGTAGTGTGTTTGACAGTTTTCGCCAAAAGACCGATGATGCCACAATCAGTCATCTGTCATCCATCTATCTGTCTACAATTCATATGAGTAACTACTCTTACTGGTCAGTTAAATTGATGTAAGTTGCTTTTTCAACTTGACCAGCTGATGGCTTTTCACTTAAATTGTGATTAAGGTCATATTTTTCATTCTCTTTGACTTTTATTGTCTTTAGTTTTTATTATACAGCCAACCAACAACAAGAAATCGTATATTTCTTTCTGTACTTACACATTACAATGACCTGGGTGTTTTGATTGATCGTGAGATGGATGAGCTACTGTCTCATTGACATATGATCTTCCATTTATTTTGAAAAATTATTTTGATTTAAAATTTTGAGCCTTCCTGTGATTTAAACTATGTTTTGCTACTACAGCAGCAACATTTAGTGAATGTATTAAAGTAAGTCTTATTTAGTGCCTCAGTGCCACTTGCATTTAGATACAAAGATAATACTCCAACCTTAATGCATTCATTATTTATATAATCACTATGACTAAATATTCCAGCATAAGAGTTGTGATTATTTTGCAAGAGGAAGGTCAAGTCAGTGAGAAAAAGATGGAAAAGCAATAATTTGCTAAACGGGGGTTATGAGCAGGATGCATGTAAATGTATCAAAGAGGGGGCCCATAGGAAGCACACACAAGGTTAATCTGCTATGACTGTTGAAATTTCCATGATATGCCAGGTGAATAGAGAATTATAATGGAATGAACCATGCTGTTTATTCAAACTCTTCCTCAGAATAGCAGCATGAACTGTAGAGCTTTTTGTACAAATGCATGAAAGCAAGCACAACGTCAAGCTTTATTCTTGCAATAAAATATCATGACATACAGACTATGTAGAATGAATACTGTATATTGGAAGAGCATATTAAGAAGTCAGAAATTATAAGGTTATAAGCTAATTATAATTTGCATGTAATTCAAAATTCTGAAGTTTTACAAAAATAGCACGTTGAGTCAGCCGTTTAAAAAATATCTTAAGACATTTCAAATCTTTGAGTGACAAGTGAGTTTTTTTGGGGGAGTTTTTTTCACTATGAATTAAAATCAGCCGCCTATACAGAGGTGAGATATTCATCACCGTCTCAGCCATGAGCAAACCCAATGGCAAACACTGACAACATCTCCCCATGGCCTCACTCATATTAGACGAGCTCTGTCAGTAAAGGAGTCTGCTTCATGTAAATCCTGTTGATTAAACCGAGTCATATAATGCGAAATGGTATTATGCATAAACACAGATATGAATGATAAATAAAGGATATGAATCTTTTTAGTCATAAAGGTGTCTGCAAGTTCAACCCATACACACTCCCTACACATAGTCACATCTCTTGTTTACTGTGTTTGTATCTTTTCTGCTGTAGGTTAAAAGCACCTACATCAAGAGTTTGGTGTAAATGAAGTCGGCAAAATGAATTTAAATAATTTCTCTCAGAGATTTCTCTTTACTTCCATTCATGTTACTTACACACTTCGATTTAAAAGAGAAAAGGGAAAAAAAAAGAATCCTTAGCAGCTTTTTTGGCCTTTTAAAAGGTTCAGTCATGTACAGTGCCTTCAATATAGGTAATGGTTGTAATCACTGTGTTTTGCTCTGATTTGTTTGTTAAAGACATTTCTCAACAGTCTTAATAACTTTCAAATCGGTTTGCGTGAGCTTCCAGCCGATGTCTCAAAGAGACTTACACTCAGTTACCTTGTCTCAGTCTAGTCACTGTCAGCAGTGTTTATCAAAATGTCCAAGTATAAGTCAGGACCATCATCAAATGACTGAAAGTATAATAGGTGCAAAATGTCAGGGGAAATAGCTCGGTGTACAGGATGCGATGCCATTTTCATAAATGTTTAATTGATTGTAATCCTTTGTTGAGGAGACATTTGCACAATGCATGGAGTTCACACAGAGCAGGATATAGAAATATTGAAGTACAATAATTACTTTGAACCATCTGTAGCCTAATTGTCAGAAAATGTCTGATAATGGCCTTTTATTTAGCGTGATTATATACCATGTATTTAAAGAGGCAGGGGAAAATGAAAGGGGGTTTTGGAAGTTGTAAATGACCAGAGTCAACTACTGCATACAGAGTCATACTTTCTCAGATATGATTAAGTAGCTCAGGAAAAGCTTGAATTGTTAACAGCAGAATACCTGCCATGGCCCCTCCGATAGCCTGAATTGTTTTCATATGGCCATTCATTTGTGTACATGATTGAGTCATATGTCAGCAGTGAGCAGCTGTTTGAATTGTCACTGAGCTGTCAGGGCAGGGGAAGGCTGTGAGATGTAGTGATGGCAGTCAGTCTCCTCCCCAGCCACTCATCCACCCGGCCACCTCCACACAGAGCCGCAAACCTCGCAGTCAGGTTTGGGGGCAACCATCTTTGCTTGTTCTGCTGCGCTCACTGCAGCCATGACAAGATTCACAATTCTCTCCCTTTATTTACACACCATTGCCCCAGCTCAACGTCACGTCAAAGCGGCACGGTCCTGCGGTCGCCGCTGACCCCAGGGTAGGGGCTGTCTCCACTGATCCGAGCTTATCCTGCTGGGGGACCAGACCTCGGTCATGTAATACACAGTGTAACTGCAGCAGCATGTGAAGCCACCATACATATTTCCCGCAAGAAACTAAGAAATTGGGCATCTCAGGCTTCGTGATAATGTCGTAAGGTGTGATTTTTGTTCTGTGCATCCATTAATGTATATTTTTTGTCTTTTTCTTTAATACACTCCCATTGGGATCCTCAGTAGACAAACAGAGATTAAGGCCTTTATGTAGGGATTGAATGTTGACTACTTTTGTCACAGCAGACAGTCACATAAGATGCTCTACCCACAAGCACAGATATTACCAAACCAAAAAGCTGCTGGAGGTGTCATGTAAATACCTAACCACAGTTAAAGTAATAGGCTATAAAGTGATCTTTAAGTGGAGTTTTAAGCACCCCCATAATGGCTTTGGCTGCCTTTTAGCAGACCATGTGACTCCCCCAGAGTAGTGATTATGAGTCACGGATGAAGAGGTCTTGTGTGTAGGTCAGCCTGTAAGCCTCACTTTCACCTGCCAATCTTTACTTTCCTTCGATACTCTAAGAGCCTTGTTCTTTATACTGTTAACTGTCTTACAGCAGGTGGTATCTGGTGAATTATGTCTACAAAACACCTTGACAAAATTTGGGTATAGCCTCATGGAATTCCTGCTGTGGGGAAAAGCCTCCAAAAATGAGAGACAGAAGGGAAAAAAATTAAACAGCCATCTCACATGGCATATTGTGGCATGGTGAGATGGGTGGTGGGTTGGAGAGGGGGGGTGCGCTGTATATTATGTATAATGTAGATGGTCTTAAAGATTTTCCAAAAATACTTAGTTGAATAAAAATCCCTGCTGTATTCTGGTCTTGTTTTTTTCCCCCCTTTTACTTTACTCAAGGACATTGATGCATGCTGCTTTTTGAATTTTGCATTATGTTGGAGGTCGGCAGGGCTAGTTTCAGGAAGTTGTCTTAATTTCACAGGGTTAAGGAACAGCAGATTCACTGGGAATACAGATCACTTAGCACAGGCCTGCAACCGCCCTGAAGTTGGTCAGCTTTCTCCCCATTTGTTAACCACATCCGTGTGGCCGCTGAAGCGTTGAGGCTGCCAAGGTGAACGTGCGGTCCCACAAGGAGGCCTTTGTGTCATAGATCAGTGAAACCGTGATTCAGCTTCATCTGTGTTTTTTAAGAGTTTGCTTGTGTCTGTTCAAGCTTCAAGATCAAACAAGAGACATAACTGTTTTGTACATTCAAATTCCCTGTTAAGAGAATCAAACCACTGTGTAAACGTTTTGTATCTAGGAAATATAATACAAATTGATATTTGCTCTGTTACAAAAGTAAGCAATTCTTAGGGGGTTTTTTTTCTTCCAAAGCAAACAACCATTGTATAGATTGTACCAGAATCCACCCTTCATTTACCCAAACTAAAAGGAATTGTACATGTATCAATGATAATCCGATAATCACGCCGCTCCTAAGCTTTTAATTTGATTAAGCGTGTGAAAATTGAGGGCAGAGAGTCTCTTGGAGGATAACATCACAGACAGTGTCTCCTAATTGGTGCTGTAAATTTACATATGGATTCCTGTTTAATGTTTAACTAGTCTTTAATCCACCCAGCTCTGTGATGTCTGCACTCAGAAATATCCGCGTCTGTCAGATGATTTGTGATTATTCCAAATGCGCTCAGGCTGTTTTTGATGAAATGGGAACAATTACTGGCGCTATAAAACAGAGATTTTGGAAGCGTTTTAGTCACGGTGAACCAAAGATTCTCAGTTTCCCTTTAGGAATTGAAAGAGACACTGATTTCAGCAGTAATTTAGACTGAACACAATCGTGATCTCTTTTATTGTCTTCTTACAGCACACAGGTCTTGCCCATTGAAATCGATCGTCATCTCCCAGGTGCTTTTCTGAAAAATGACAGATTAAAGTGATCAGGTAACTTATTTAAAATTAACTTAATTAAGATACTGCACATCTTCTTTTGATTGGAAAGGCCATAGATCATTGGCAATAGTGCTACAATATTTATTGGAAAACAAGCTACACCTCGCAATGCATGGTTCATTTTACAGACTTTCTGAGAGCTTACACATCAGTCAATCAATAGTTTTGGATTAAGTGTTACTGGTGAGTTATATGAGGTAATATAGCAGAGAGAGATTTTTCATTATGTTGTCTATAAAGTTTCGTCTTTCCCTTTTCTTTCTTATTTCTTCTAATCCTCAACTCCCTCATTGTTTGTTTTTCCAAAGCCTTATTTTCTTTCCGTTTTTAATAAGCTGAACCAAACCATTTTCACTTTTTACAGGCGGTTTCACTCTTTCAGCTCTGAATAAATGGTGACTTTATTTCCATGAAATTCTCAAATGACATAGATTTTACTTTTGCATAAAAGCATGAAAAATGCGCCTAATATTGGCTGCATTCATCTGCTAAGTGGACATTTGCATGGGTGCGAAGGGGAGGGGGAGAGGGAGAGAACCACTAGCCTCCTGGGGTGACAGCAGTGCAGGGGGATGACATGTGACAGCTGTGACAGTACTGAAGGGGGGTGGGCAGGCGACTTGCTGCGCCCCCTGATCCAATTACGCCACACGGCCCCCTGTCAGACCCAGCAGCTTGACTCCAACCACTCGGAGGACAGTATTGATCTCTTGTCAGGAGGACCAGTTGCCCTCTTTCACAATCCAGCACCACTGAACTTTCCAACCACCCTGCCATCGCACCCCCACTTACACCCACATCCAGCCTGCTATCCTTTCTCCTGCCAACCACCCTCGTAAATGACTGGTAAAAATCGGGTTATAGGATTCAGGTAAGGAAAGAGAGAGAGGAGGTCAGTGGGGCTGTGTGCTAAATACCCACAGCTACTCAGGGAGAGTGCATAACATCCTGAGAGTGGTGGTGGTGGTAATGTGCCTGTCCAGCTCTGAGCTCAGTGCTATACTTACAGTACCTCACAAAAGGTCTGAGAGGATGCTGCCTCTCCTGGCTTGTGTGAAAGTGCTTGATTTGAGATGATGAAAAGGCCATTGCAATTAGCAAGCTCTGGTTCGTTTTGCCATATCTAGAATGGAGTGGTAGAGACAGTGGCAGCTGCCAATAACTTCAGCTTACAAAGAACAGACAATTAGGCCGGGGCCTGTTACCACCGCTAGTCCCACACCTCCAGACCTTTGCACTGGCCCTAGCCCTGAGCACCTGCAGGTCAATAGGTAATGATACTGTGTGGAGCAACAGCTTGGAACAGAGGTTAATCAAACCACAACCACACACGAGTTGCATCCAGCTTATTATTCTCACCACAAAGGCCAAGAGGGTGAGAGGAAGAAAGGGAGGAAAAATGGCATCAGCGAGGGAATGATCTCACTTACACGGTTCTCAGGTTTGCACTGGCATCCCAGGATTGCTTTAAAACATGTATATTTTTACTTTTAATCTTTACCTATTTAACTTTAGAGTTGTTGCATTTGACCCATTTTCTGTACAATTTACGTACTGTTGTCCTTTCTTTTTTCCTTTTTTTTTTTTTTGAGTGTTTTCTCTTTTCCCATGTTTTCTTTACATCCCTGTCTGTCACTCTCTGCTAAGCTATGGCCCAGATCCAAACCTGACCCTACACAACAGTGGTTGTCAACAGTTTCATTTGAAGGGTACAGAAGGAATTTTGGAAGCCCTTTCTCTGATAGAGCTTGAAGCTTTCAATCAGCATCTGTGGTGATTTATACTGCTGTCAGATTGATGTGTCTGGTCTATCCTGTCCATCACTTGCTAAAAATATGTCTATTCCGTTTCAATTGCATTCATGTGTTTACATAGATAAGGAAAAAGATTACAAAACCCCCAAATATCTTTATTCTTTTCTCCCGTCCTCATTTCTAATAAAAAAAATTATATATTATTAAGAAAATGATGAACTTTATAAATCCCTTTCCCAAAGCAGGCACAATGTGCTTTTAATTAAAATTTAGATAAATAAGACTATATTGAAATAAATTAACTCTTATAGAACACCTAGAATGTTTTCTGAGGATATTACAGGTCATTTATAATTTCATTTCATTTAATTTTTTTCAAAGTTTCATTGTAATGATGCAAGTCATGTTATCATACTTTGAAAACAAAGTATTTTTCTTTGTCCGTCTGTCTCTTTTGAACCATGTCAATATGACAGTATTTTCTTTTGTTTCACATTTTAACATTAGCAATTTATTTTATTCTTCTCTGAAGCAATCCTTTATCTCGGGTTCCACTTTGGTACACAGTAGGGCTGGGCCATATCATACCGGTATAATGTTGGGCAACGATAAGAAAATGAAATATCGCGATAGAATATGGGTAAAACATGCATGCGCAGTACCTTTGTTTTCATACGCACATGGAGGAAAAAAGCATGGCGGCGATGGAGAATGAGAAGGGCAAAAGCGGATCGTTGAATGAAACAGATGAACCAGAACTGGTTTGTAAAAATCCTGCAACTTCAGTGGTGTGGAACTGGTTTGTAAAAATGCTGCAACTTCAGTGGTGTGGAACTGGTTTAGCTTTCGTCCGTCAGATACACAACAAAGCACTGTTTTTGGTAGAGCATGCTAGCGGGCGATCGTTATTACCGTGTTTTTTGGAAAATACACTTAAAATCAATTCTTTGATTTTTCTGAAAATCAACAGTGCCCCTTATAATCTCGTGTGCCTTATGTATGAATTCTGGTTGTGTTTACTCACCTCAAAATGATTTTATGTGGTACACGGCGCTCGAAAATCTGTCAAATGTTTTAGTACAACTTTGCTAAGCTACGAACCTGCACTGCTTGATGGATTGTCGGAGCATTACGGCTATCGTAGGCAGGAGCCTCGAGGAGTGATACCTACTGTGCTTCAACATAATATTAACATATTGTGTGTGTATAACCTCTTTTTAAGTTTTGTGGATATTATACATGGTTATGCTGAGGATATGTCGGCCAATTTCCACTGGAAATGCCTTTTGGTTAAACTGTCAGCAAAGAATTTGCATTTGCACTGTTACATTTTTATATGACTTAAAAAACAGCTGCTGTATATTGTGATAAATATTTTTGGTCATATCGCCCTGCTCTAGTACACACTGCATCTTCAAGGAGCAGCATTTATAAGCTGGCAGAAAATGCAGACACAGTGTTGGAGGGCTTTAGAACCCACTCCCACTTAAGTGTGGTGGGTTTGAAACGGCACTTAATATGGCCGACCTTCCACATGAACTTGCAGATAGAGTGAGAGTGTGTAAGGGAGGATGAACACATGGTTTTAGAAAGCAGGCTGTGTCTCTGTATTAGTAACTTCCTGTTTTATTCTGATAATCACCTGAAATCATATCTCTGCTGGGTTTGCTTCTGCTTTTTTTTTAGTCACCATTTTTGATTTTCTGTGTTGCCCATTTCTTTCTTTTCCAGTGCCATCCTTTAGTGTCGGTCCTTTGTCTTCCTTTCGTTTCTTCCTGGTACTCGTTCTTACTTTTTGGTTTTTCTCTGGATGTTTTTGGTAGTTTTATCTGTTCTTTCCTGGATCTCTTGCTGCCTTTTCATTTGATTGTTTATTTTAACCTGACAGTTATTCATTTTATTTTCATTGCCACTTTATTTGTCAGGGACCATGTACAAACAAACTAGAAAAAAAAACAGTACTTTCCTAAGAGAAAAGATGCATTGTACCAGATTTAGCTGCTGGATAATTTCCATCTGCTGTCTTGCATGTCAAATAACAAATAGAAAGAAATATATAAAAACACATCATCAGTAAGCATATTACACTCCTCAAAACACATAGGCTACAGTCTGTGTATTTGTGGAATGGAAAAAACTAATGAATAGCCACACAACACTGTAATTAAAAGTCAACTTAATAATGCCCAACTGCTCTGAACATTAAAACCTAACATCAAATTTTTTTGTTCTGTGCTGAGGAAATCATAGAAGTTGTAAAATAAGTCATCCCTATAGGACTTACTATATAAGTTAAGCTGCAAAATGCTTAATTTTATTGCTGGCATGCTGTAGACATACAGGAAAACAGTAGATATATGGCAAATCAGTGTGATGAACTGATGCTGTGAGTGTATAGCACCATGAAATTGGGCACAATCTGGAAAGAAGCTCATAGTCACTTTCATGGTACATGCAATGTGTATCCAATGCAGAGTGTGAACATTACCCTGGTCACTCATGCAGTCAGTTGTGACACCGAAGACACTTGGTCAGGGGTTAGACAGAGGTAGGCTGTTCATGTTTTGTTATTGGTTAAAAATGTAAATGAAAAAATAAATGGAAAAAATAAATTCAGAGTAGTAGTACAGTTAAGCAGTGGATCCTGTATGTACCGGATCTGCCATCTTTCTCTGCAGTATCTCTTTATGTTATCGCAATCTATGATAAATTGCAACCTACAATCGTTGAAATGAAATAGTGTGAAGTGGAATACACGTTATTTTCTTCTGTTTAATCAAACGAACCACTCCATTAAATAACTGATGCATTAGTTTTTATTTTTTGGCTGTTGAAAGAGAACAAGAGAAATGACTCAGTCTTCTGTAGAGCCAGCTCCTCAAAGAAGACTTTTCAATTTCAGCCTCCAATTTCCATGTTTCCCTCGAATGAAATACTTGTATAGTGGATAAAATAGGCCGTGTCTGCACCAGTGAGCTTAGATGGGCTGTTGTGTTACCGCCAGACTTATGTTCAGTAAGAGTGTTGCTTTTTTGAGCAAAGTAATCACTCATGTAATTAATCTAGAGAAAATGTGAGGAAAATAACCCAGATCTGTCGTGGAAACACCAAGTCACTCCTTGGGATGTTTGATTTAATTCATTCTGCAGAGAAATGGATATGGTGCTCTGCTGCTTTACACTTGAAACATAAATCAAACTAGTGCATCTGGGAAACAGTGACAAGAAAAAGTTTTTTAAACTCGCAGGATTTCTGTGTTGATTACTGAGAAAATGTGCTAAGATTTTTATCTTGGTCACAAATCTAAATATATTCTTATCTCATAATAACAGACAACATTTGCAGTTGCTGTTGGATTTTCCTCTTTTATAACCATTGTATTGATGTGTGTGTGTGTGTGTGTGTGGTTTGAGTCATTTTTATGTTGCATTACTCAATCCCTACTAAGCAGGTCCTGACTTTGCCCTAATGTTTTTCAGTAAAATGTGTTACAATTTTGATTTGCTTCACTTCGTCAATGACTAGGACAGATCCAGGCTGTTGCATAACATATCAGTAAACCTCGTCTGTACTTTGTGATTGGGAAAAGGTTTTGGTGCTACATTAGATTTTGGGGGTTTGGGTTGTATTTACTGCTCCAGAAAGGGTCACCTCTTCAAAAATCTCAGCTCATATACAGTTAGATCCATATATATTTGGACACTGATATACGTTTTGTTTTTTACCTGTTTACTGAAACATATTCCAGTTATAGTTATATAATGGACATGGACATGATGTGTAGATGCTTAGCTTTCATTTGAGCGTTTCCACAATCAATAGGATGAAGGGTTTAGGAGTTTCAGCTCTTTAACATGTGCTACTCTCTTTTTAAAGGGACCACAAGAAATTGGAAAATTGACTCAAAAGTTATTTCATCGGCAGGTGTGGGCAATTCCTTTGTTATTTCATTAAGCAGATAAAAGGCCTGGAGGTGATTTGAGGTTTGGTGCTTGCATTTGGAAGATTTAGCTGTGAACAGAAAACATGCGGTTAAAGAAGCTCTCCATGCAGGTAAAACAAGTCATCCCTAAGCTGCAAAAACAGAAAAAATCCATCCAAGAAATTGCTACAGTATTATGAGTGGCAAAATCTACAGTTTGGTACATGCTGTGAAAGAAAGAAAGCACGCAAAACTCAGCAACGCAAAAAGACCTGGACGTCCACGAAAGACAACAGTGGCGGATGATCGCAGAATCATTTCCATGGTGAAGAGAAACCCCTTCATAACAACCAACCAAGTGAACAACACTCTCCAGGAGGTAGCCGTATCGATATCCAAGTCTTCAATACAGAGGGTTCACTGGAAAGTAAAAGCCACTCACAAGCCTAAAGAATAGAAAGGCTAGATTGAACTTTGCTAAAAAAACAAAAAAACAAAATATATATATATATTTATATTTTATAGCCAGCAGAGTTCTGGAAAAACATTCTTTGGACGGATGAGACCAAGATCAACCTCTACCAGAGTGATGGTAAGAAAAAAGCATGGAGAAGGCGTGAAAGAAGCTCATTATCTAAAGCATACAACATTATCTCTAAGGCTACGTTCACACTGCAGGCGAAAGCGCATCAAATCCAATTTTTTTTGACCCTATGTGACCCATATCCGATCATGGTGTGACAGTGTGAACGGCACAAATCCGATATTTTCAAATCCGATCTGG
>NW_024582390.1:1869543-1946119 GCF_018398535.1 Haplochromis burtoni
TCAGAAAGCGACTGCTGTGTGAACGGTCAAGTCGCATTAAATCCGTCTTTTACGTCACTGACACAAGACAGACGCCAATTATCAGCGCCGGAGAAGCGCCCGAGAAGACATCGCGAACGCTTCCTGGCCATCCGGTGAAACTGCTGGGAAGACAACGTTGGAGAAACGTGAACATTTTATTTATACTGCATAATCTGCAGGTTCTGACAGAAATCTGCAACTATCCTTTGAAGCACCGCTCCTCTAAAACAGCAATAAGGATCATTATTAGGTTATCTACATTATTATGTAAATAACAAAATAACTTAAAGCAAAAATCGGGAAACATGAAGTCCGAAGTCTTTATATTAAGACCATCAGTCAAACAATATAGTTTGTTCTGAGTCTAAACAGAGCGCGTTGTGTATGACGTCTTCTTTTGCGCATGCGGGCCGCTTTGAGCGTTCACACTGGAGCGCGTTTGCTGTCGCATTTTATTTGTAGTGTGAACGAGCAGACAAAAAAATCGGATTTGATCAAAAAATCGGAATTGAGCATTAAGACCTGCAGTGTGAACGTAGCCTTAAACACGGTGGAGGCGGTGTGATGGCTTGAGCGTGCATGGCTGACAGTGGCACTGGGACACTAGTGTTTATTGATGATGTGACACAGGACAGAAGCAGTCAAATGAATTCTGAAGATAGACATACTTTCTGTTCAAATCCAGCTAATGCAGTCAAATTGATTGGGCGCCATTTCATAATACAGATGGACAATGACCTAAAATATACAGCCAAAGAAACCCAAGAGTTTATTAAACTTCTTGAATGGCCAAGTCAGTCACCTGATCTTAACCCATTTGAGCATGCATTTCACTATTTCACTTGTTGAAGACAAAACTGTGGACAGAAAGGTCCACAAATGAACAGCAACTGAAAGCTGGCAGCGCATTAAAAAGGAGGAAACCCTGAAATTAACATTTTATTTTCAGTTATGTGATTTGTCCAGTTATTTTTGAGCCCTTTACCGAGCCCCTAAGATTGCATTTGAGGGCTAGCTCATTTTGTATTGTGTCAACAAGGTTTCTTTTCAGATACCATACCTATATGTGGATTTCTTTTAAAACTGTGATACACAAGTGACAATGTAACACTGTCTGGACAGCTATTTAGAGTAAGATATTTAGAGTAAGATTAGAGTAAGTTGTCCACCGATCTGAAAGTGTCTCCTACAGCTTACATGTACAAGTGACTTTTAACAAGACACTAAAACTCAAAATGTCTCTGTGTCTGTCATGTTTGAGTGTGTGTAATAAATAAATTGTTGTGTCTGTAGAACAATATGCTATAAGGATGCGTGGGTGAATGTTGCTTGCATTGTAAAGTGCTTCTACGGGTCAAGAAGACTAGCAAAGTATTACATAAATGCCAATTCACTGCTGCAGCATAAGAATAAATAGCCTAATTCTACAGCGTTTTCTATTTGTTAAGTCATTTGGATAAATAAGTACACAAGCTAGAGGAAACATTAAAGATATATATGTATTCTTTTGCAAGGGAAAAAAAAGAAAAGAAATACAGTCAATTTTCATGTGTTTAGATTTCAGTGTATATGTTGACATACCAACAATAAAGCCAGCAATTCTCAAGAGGTCTTTATGTCATTATATAGTTGCTATTTCAAGGCAACACTCCATATAAATTTCTTCAACAAAAGTGAAATTTGCTCTTCTGATATGATGCCTCACATATAACAAATATAACAATATCAGACACAGAGAAATCTTCTGTCAGGGACGCATCGGCATGGCCTAAATTGGGACACTGCTTCCATTTGCAAAGTGCAATTATGAGTGTTTTTAGACATCCTACTTACATGTCATCTGTAAACCAACGCAAAGCCAGCACTTCCAGACCACAGATATTTGTCACACCTACTGTAATGCGCCATCGAGCTGGTGAGGCAGAGGGGCCCAGGAGGGGAATCAAGGAATCTGTCGAATTAATACATGCAGTGAAGATTCCTCCTGTCATCTCAGCTCTCTTTTACCACTGGCTTTTAAAAGCCATTTAGAGGCAGCAACTGAACAGGACAGACAAGCTTGACAGCGACTCCTTAAAGAGCATCTGTCTCCTTTAACACTTAAATAAACTATGATACTGTCTTTTACACACGAGCTTAATTTTAATTAATGAATTGATTTGTCTTGTCAGTAAATACAGCCAAATTGCCTAAAATATGCCAGAAGCAATATATCTAAATATATATATCCTCCTATAAGACATATTGCAGGCTTTACATCACTTTGGATAACCCCTCTCTTAATTAGAAATGTGCTCAACATTATAAACCATTATAGCTTTTGATGCAGAAGAGCAGTCAGAGTTATTTTTCAAGCTGTTAGAATCAAGTTGACAAACTGGAAATCTGGACTTACTTTGTTCACTCATGGGAACTTTGAAACAAGTTTGATGCATGGTGCACATTGTAAAAGGACAAAAGTTTCATGTTTCCGAGTGCCATTGCGGAACAGAAACTGTGATGGTCTATCACAGCAGGGTTTATCCAGATAACAAGCAGATGACTGCTTTTCTTTAGCTCCTTTAAACTTTTTTTGCCTCCTCCCAACAAGCAACAATTTAAATGAGCTATTTCCCATACTAAATATATCTGCCGTTAAATTACAACTCCTTGCTGCATTTCATAAAGCAATACATGCTGGAAAAGATGTGCTTAAAAATAATGCAATAATTTATATCTTAGATAAGGAAAGAGATCTACATTTACTCCGTCCACCGTGCTGCTGTAAACTACCTGACAATTGTTCATTAATGATTCCCAGTAAATTCCTTAAAATGGTAATTTGTCATCCTGTCACTTCATTTGTGACCTAAAATTCCTCACTAGAGGCATCATCAAATAAATTAATCACTACCCAGGATCCATTTCTCCCCTGTGCGTGCTATTATACCCGGCTCTCTTGTGTTTCTCTTCATTTACATATATTTAATGGCCCAGTTGTGGTTGGTTGTGCCATGCGACTTGCACAGCTCATGTCAGGTGAAATATTCCGACTGCCACAGTCTTTAACAGTGCGAACCATGTCTTGTTCATTTTCCTTGAATACCTGAAACACAGGAGAATAAAGAGAATTAAAGACATTTTATGGAACAGTAAAATCAAAAGTGCACATTTTGCAGGTTTCTGGTTGGGGAATTGCACTAATAAGATGACACACTTTTCAGAAACGCGTTATAACAGATGCATTCTTTTTTCTAAAACACACACAGCAGATCTTTAGAACGTTTACACAGCTGCTTATAGCAAAAAGAAGCTCGGAAAATTAAATACATACGTTATCTACACAATTTAGTTTTATTTAATTGCATCTCATTACAGCACATGTGTACAGTACATTACCCACCAGACAGATTGCTTTGTTGTGTGCCTTGGCAAAATTATGAGGTTCAGCGTGAAGCTATGATCACAGACAGGACTGAAATACAAAAAATGCTAATTTCAGCACTAAAATGGCCAAAGAAAGATCACAGTGAGATTCAATTTATCATTGTTCCAAATTTTATTAAGCTGTGCAGAAAGAGAAAATTTAGCTACTCTTTGATTAACATGAAATCATAGCCTCTCAGCATCTTGAGAACATCATCTGCTCAGTTAATTACCTTTTTTTTTTAATAGGATATTCTATCAGCCAACCAAAATTTATGTTTAGTTTATGTGCTGAATTTCATCACATTTCCAAAATGGAGGCATCTTGTAGTTTTTCATACATCATGCTCAAAGCTGTTTGTTTATGTTTAATCCGTTAAAAGTGTTATGAAAGCTTCAAGATTAAAAGTGTTTAAAACTGTTTAAAAGTGTTGTTTTTTTTTTACATTCTCTTAGGGGTGCATGCAAATATATTCAATTGTTTTCTGATTTTTTTTTGACAGATAAAAAACAGCCCAATTATTTTTATGAGCTGAGAGCTTGTCATGTTTTGAACTTCCATCCTCATTAAGGGTCCCTAACACCAGAGGACATGTGAATGTGCTAGGAGCACTACCAGAGAAAACAACAACCCCATGTTGCCAAAAGGATCCTCTCTCGCCCAGCCACCCTGTTAGAACCTCACAGCCCGTTTCAAATGAAATTAGCATAATTAAGAATTAACATGCATTAATTGTGATGCTTAATGCAAACTGAAGCTAAATGTGTCACTTACTGTAGATAAGCTGCTAAATGCTTTGTCACCTCCTCAGTAGTGCTTTGGGTGGCAGAAAATCTTTGGCCGACAACTACTGTAGGCAGATGCAAGACCAGAATATTACACATTGCATGCTCTTTATTACAAAGTACAGTTTACTTTTTCAATTTTTCTCCTCTACTTGATGTGATGCCCCTGTTTGCATGCTTTTTGGGGTTGCTGTGCCAAGCCAAGTTGTGTAAAGGCTTCTGCTACTTTTATGTCTGATAATCCTACTTAGGCTCTTCTTGAGCAGGCCCCACTTCTCTCCATATACGGAACACTGGAGTGGGTAAAAAAAGAGACTTTCAGCAAGCAGTCAGCCACTTGTAACAGAAAAGAACATTAACATTACATTTGGAATTTATTATCAGGCACACATCATTTTATGTCATGAAGTGATCCAAAAATATTTTAATTTCCAAGTCTTTTTTTTTTTTTCTTCCAACAGATGGCGCTGTGCTCCATTTGCCTTGATGACCCTTCACCTCCCATCTTGTGTAGCTGAACATGAATCACAGTTTTTGACAGGTAAATAAACAAAGATCCATTCGGTTGTAAAGACTGGCTGGCATGCTTGTATTTTAAAAGAAAAAAAAAAAATCAAGCAGCGTATTGATCAAGGACGTTTGTGATGTTGCAGAGATGGATTTATGACAAAGGAAGAAGAGACTTATGAAGTGCTGATTGGTGTAACCAGGACTCAACCTGGCAATAAAGTCTGGCATTTGGAGAGTACAGAGTGTGCGGAGGGTCATGCTGTACTTTGCCACTTTGAGTGGTTGTGGAGCTGTCCTTTTGGCTCTTGCTCTGTGGTCTGTCAGATGGAAGACTGATGAAAGAATGATCAAGGGAGATCAAAAAGATTTTTCCCGAAACCTCAAAAATGGCTGATGTACCAAATCTGTAACACTGCTGGATATTTTTCTGCAGGAGTTTAGTGTGGAAGTGCTCTGTGGACATTGCTGTTTTTAGATTGCTTTCATTTAAAACATGATATAGGCAACAAATTGCAATAGGGTGTACTGTGGCATGGGGATACTGTTGGAGTACTGTGTTTAGCTGGTTGTAATTCCTTGTATATTTTTATATTTTAAGTTTACAATAAGGTGACCCAACAGCTGTTGGATAGATTGCTCTGAATTATTTTACAGACATGCATGGTACCCAGGAAGATAAAGTGGTATCCAGACTATTTAGTGCAGCCAGGTTCATTTTGGGTTTTACATGAAGTGTCTCAACAGTCATGAAATGCCATAACATGCTGACATACTAAACTATTAGGATTTTGAACACTGTAATCATTACCAATTACCTTTTAACATATTAGCCCAGTGACTGTAAGGAGAGCTTTACCTTCTAAGTAGTTTTTTTTAGTGTTAAATAACTTCATTTATCCAAACTGCTGACAGTATCACTATTTCAGTTATTTAATCTGTGAATTTTTTCAGGAGCGATGTAACCAGTGTATAAAACTTCATAGTTAGTGCATGACTTTTCTTTGCAAAACTACCATTCTATACCTTTATTTTGCAAAAACGACCTCTTTCTCATCCACTGCACTACTGAATGTTTTCTCTTTTCGTACAAAGGAGAGGAGCTGTATGTTTGCAAAGAGCTGGGTGGGTTTTTTTTTTTTAACATTAATCTAGATTTAATATACATTCCAAAATGCATTTTCCCTATTAATTAAAAGTAAACCATGTATTGTATGGTACATTATCCCTCTAACGGCCCCATGTGGAGATTATGAAGTGGAAAACTAATGGTGCAGACTTTAGCATTTGGGTTTTGTCATTTACATATCTGTAAGGGGATGTCGATGTATGTGCAAATAAGCAGAACTTTATGTGTCCCGTGCTTTCTCTGCCGCCACCTTTGTCCTCCCCTTCCCCTCCCCAGTTTACAGAGGAAGTCAAAGAAGAAGTGTTGCCTCTCTCCCCTCAGCTAGAGAAGGTAATGAGATTCTGTGCACCCTCTATTACGAGGAGGATGAGAAATCTGATTATTAAGGAGAGGCATGTGGCAGTAAGAAAAATCTGTTTGTTTTTTTTCTTATTGTATCACCCCAAGAAACAAAGGTGACCCCCATGTTCCATTCATTAAATCTTGCCTCCTCTAATTTATCAAGGTAAACTATCACAGTTTCTGCTGAGCTAATCAGAAATGGGAAAACTTGTTAGGTGTGCCTCAAAAGGACACCTCGCAGGATTTGGATATCACTTCACATACTGAGTAGGGCCTAATTCATGCTTCCTATTGCACAATATATGTTTTTTGGACATTTGCATGAGCGCATTGTGCATTTTTTTCCACACAGGATACCTTAGGACAATGAGAATGAATTATGACCTCCATAACAGAACAAGTGTAATTATTTCAAGGACACAGAGTTGCTGCAGGTGTGTCTTCTGATGCAAATATCACAGAAAATAGAATTTTTTTGCGCTATATTGTGAGCCCACACTTATTGTTATTTATGGTAAAATTTCAATACCCAGGGACTGCAAAATTGAATTTAGCCACGAGAGAGGCAGAGAGAGAGGGATTCACAACAGAATCGTTATTACTGTTTGTGTTAATATTCATCAAATATGTCATTCTCGTGCGCTTAAAGAATAATTGTGTTAATGTGCTACAAATAATGTGAACTATGTTTGTAGATTAAAAAAATATTGTCTGTGGTCCCTGCATGAGACACGCATGTATCAAAACAATGTGCAAAACATAAGGTTCTGCTTTAAAAAAAAAAGCATGCCCCTTGAAGTAAAAAGGAGGAGAATCTCATTTTTTATGGTCCGAGAGTTGTTAAGAGCTATTTAGAGCTCTTTGGTGTGAGGGGGTTTTGCCTTTGAGAGATGTGAAAAATGTCCCACCCATCAGCTAAGCTGAGTCATTGCTGTATGCCTAACCAGCAACGACTCCTGCACGTCCCTCCTCACAAATGTCACATGAGCTTATGTCAGGCAGCACTTGTGGCAAAGGCACTATACGGGGAAACAAATTAAACTGATTAGTTTACACAAGAAAGTGATCTATTTGCTAAGGAAGAGGGTACAGGTGTAAAACCAAACCTATGGTGCAGGTTTTCTAAACTGTGTTTTCACTGACTCTTGTTCCCTCGCTGGTAGGAAATTACTATGTGTTTAATTTATTTCAGAAAATTTAAAAATGATAGGCTTTTCTAACTTTCTAATCTGTAATAAACACAGTCTAATAGGCATATTTTTAATCCTATTGTGAGCCGATTAGACGCATGAATTCTGCAGGAGCCAGTGAGAAATTGGTATTTATTACTGAACTTGTAATCACACCACCAACCTGTCTCTGCAGCCCCTTGCCTTCTGACTAAGGCCGTGATGTGCACAGCAGGCTCACAAAGCTGCAGCCCCGGTTCAAATGACCCAGCTTAGCAAGCATGGCTGCTGTGACCCTCACATGACAAAGCCCCTGTGTAATTAATATGCACAGTGAAATGCTCCCTGCACAGCCACTAAAGCGATTGGAATCGTGCACAGGAAACATGTAATGGTGGATTCTCCATGGTGCATGGTTTAGTCAAGTGGCATCTGATTGCGAGCAAGTTCTTTTTTCTTTCCCGTTTTTTTTTTTCCTTTTAACGTGCCTTAAGATTGAGATTAAGACTTTCTCCTCAAAGATGCAAATTAATCTTTAAAACTGGACATTTCCCAACATGGGGAGCTCAGTGGGGTGACGCTCCAGCCCACCGAGTTCATTTTAATCCCTATGGGCAATTATACTTTCAAATGATATCCCGAAGTTAAATCATGTTCACACTTAATTCATTTAAACACTACATTTTAGGCATGAAAGTCTCCTTGTCCTCCTCAAGACAAAACTGTTGTTTAATAGGATACAGTAGCCTCACTGATAAGGATAGTTATGCTTTGTGCTGTTGATTAATTATGTGTTCTTTTTATTTTGTTGTTTATGTTCGTGTATGTGTGTGGGAGGCTAGATAAGGCAGATGATCAGACAGTACGGCACTCGGATGACATTTCTTTGTCTTTTCATATTTGGCTGATGGGATCGCATGTGTGAGCACTGGCTTTATAGGCTTATTGTAAAAATGGCCAAATCAAAGATGGGCAGGGTCAGCAAACAGAGTTAGCCTTAATGCGGCTGCAACTCTTCCCTCAAATCCAGATGTGCGATTTTGATTAAGGATGTCATTCCCCTTATGAGAAAGGGAAAACAAATTGATTCTGGATGCTGCTTAAATGTTTATTGGCGTGGTCACTACGGTATCCGCAGAAGTACCGTAGCTCTATTTTTTTTTCCTAATTCAGAGTTAATTAATGATATGTGTGGACTATTGTTCCTCATTTTATAATGAATACATTACTGTACTGTCACTGACTCCATTGTGACAAATAGGTGGGTGGATGGATATAAAAAACATACATTGGTGGCTGCCAAGGGGTTAGATTTTGAATTAATTGAGGGAAATGAATTCAGTAGTAATAGGCCCTGACAGCAGACTGTGGCAGTTGTGATGGCAATGATTGATTGCTGATGCACACGCAGGCTTATGACAAACAATGCTTGTTTTGCACCTGATGTATTTTAAACCCTACTTGTGTGTTCATTAAAAATAAATACTTAATAAAGTGACAAATAAATATACAGATTTAATTAATGACAATATGAAAATGTGTTCTTTCCTAGATTTGGAGTCTTTTTTTAAGGCATCCTTTGCTGTTGTTGCTGTGAAGATAGTGTATAGTACTAAGCTGAGTGCTTTCAGGGAGGCGGACTGGCCACCTCTATCTGTGACCCATTTGAGAGAGGGAGCCCTATCACAGCTCTCATCACGCTCTTGTAGTCAGAGCCTTCTGACAGCGGCGTAATGCTGATCAGATAGCTGTGTGGAGTCATTGCTTACATGTGTCACAACCACAGTCCATGATCATGTCAGAGTCATGCTGGGCGCCAGAGCCAGGCTCAGGGCTCAGTGGACCTGGCTGGTTTTGCAGCTGACATTTCCCCAGCATGACCAAGCTAGTCGAGCTCCAGTCACAGCCCCAGCTAATGCGCCTTTCATGGGCCCCGCAGCTCAGCGCTGGCAGCTGGAACGTGGGGGCACAGGTGCTGCCAGTCCCTGTTAGCTTTACAGTACCTCCCGGTGAGTCATAAACAATCCCAGCACGTGTCGACTCTGATACCTCTGCTTATTAGAAGTGTAATGAATACAGCACAAGTCTTTTGTGTGCGCAACTGTGATGGTGTTAGTCGAAGTAAAGTCCTGCCTTCTCTGCCTTTGATCGTTTTCAACCAGCAGCAGCAACAGTTCTGTGGAATCACGATAAATTTGACATTGTCAGTCAAATTTTGACAAAGTAGTTAGATTAGATGGCGCTGCTGCCACTTCATTTAATGTGAATTGCTACTTTTGGATGTCGCATGCTTTGCCGTTGCTTTAAAAGGCACATACTGATGGTTGTTGTTAATACAGCTAAACAGAGACTTGTGAAACATTCTTGTGAAACCAGATTGATTTATTGGTTCTTTGTGCTGGACACGATTATCTTCTTACTCTGGGGATCAGCCAGCTTCCCAAACAGATCTGGGTCCTGCCATGCAGTCATGACAGCTAAATTGCTTCACTCAAGAGGTTGTCCCCCCGTCCCTTTTACCATAGCCACTTGCAACTAGAGAGATATGTTATAATTGTGCCCAGAGGAACTTGTAAGCTATATTGTGAATCTCTTTCTCTTCCAGAGCACAGTCCTTTGTGGCATCTAAAACTGGGAGGAGGAGGAGGGCAGGAGATGTATTCCCTCTTTGTACGAAGCAATATTGGATCACAGTTTCATAAAGTAGAACACCGTTTAGAATCACTTATTTTCTCTAGAGCTTTGTTTTTCCTCTCATGGCAAATCTACTGTACTTGCTCGGCGGATTGTGTTAGCGCTAACAGTCGACATAGTTCGTGAAAATGATAAAAAGCCCAGGTCTTGTTTAATTATTCATAAAAACTTGTTGCAATTTAAAGCTGTATTTCAGGGGTTTACCCCCTTTTCTGTGAGAAACTACCAGCTTTCAAAGTGATGTCTTTTTCACATCCCTGAGCATTTTTAAGTGCAGGTGAACACGTTGCTAGGAAGACAGAAGTAAGAAGGATCTATAAATGGCTTCTACTCCTTTGGTGTCTGCAGTGGAGGTGGTGCAGGGGAGGGAAAGGGTTACTCACTGACCATTAGTGTGCTCAAGTGCAGTACATTCTATGGCCTGTCAACTCCTCGACTAATGTGTGAGGAAATATCTCTATTTTCTCCCTCAGTGAAAATTACCTGGTCTGACATGACTAAGAGTACGCAATGTTTAGACATTTTCTTTCCTTTTTTGTGGTCTTTCTTTTTTTCTTTTTTTTCTTTAGAAAAGGTGTCATGTTAAAAATGGTGACATTTCGTTTTAAATAAATAGCAATTAATATCCTAGAGAAATGAGAATTAAATGCAAAATTAATAGAAATATTGAAGTTTTTTCAAACATCTTTCCTTTCAATGCTGCAGTTGCAGTTGCTGTATATTGTAGTAATCAGAGCAACTAATACAAACATAAATACAAGCTATGACAAAAGAGCTGTTTAGTTCTCTCCAACAAACTCCTGCCATAGGTAAAGCCACTTTATTTGACTCTTTACAGGCTAACAAGTTGGAAAAACAGCCACTTATCCTCTTCTTTATGATGGTACTTTCTTACTGCTGTGTTTTTCTCCCAGTTAGATCAAAGAACAGGGAGCTTCTTGGAAAAAAAAAAACATACTACATCCTCATCACATGATCGTCGCGAACAACAATTGTCTCTAAGTAATGCTGAGTGGTACGTAACTAACAAATGAGCCTCTCCATGCTTGTATGTTGAGTTAAGAGGTGCCGAGTGGCGAACAGAGTTACGTGTTCAGGGGTTTTAACCCCTGCTGTTCCTGTCTGTCCAACATCCCCACCGCCACCTACCTCACCCTCTCGCCCTCGCCCGAGCCCCCTCTGTTTTCTCAGCGCTCCGTTTCTTCATAGAGCCAATACAAACAGCATTATTTATGCTCGGCAAAACACTCCTTAATTACTCATGAACTGGCACACGCTCCAGAGTCCGCCGCTCCCTACCTCCCACCAACAGCCATTAAACACTCCCTAAAAGCTTGCTATTTGATATTAGCACACTTGAGCCTTTGAGAAGAAATAAAAAAAATAAAAAAATAAATCTGCGAGTGATTTACATATGCACAGCAGCTGATATTTATACTTGGCGGCATGTCCCTGAAGGGCTTGTCTTATTACCTCCATCCTCGGGTCCTTGCACTGAGACCAGGAAGGAAGGCAGGTGATTAATTCTGTACTCATGAGAAGCCAACAAGAGAAGGTTTTTTTTTTTCTCTCCTTCTTCTTCTTTCTCTTGCTCCTTTTTTTTGGAAAACATTTGTTCTCTTTATTTTATGGTTTCCTTTGCCTTTTTATTTTCATATCTAATTTTATTGTTCCCTTTTATAAGGGTTTACATGTGATTAAGTGGTAATGTGGTTTAGGTACACGGTGCACTGCATGTAGATGATGTTTTATCCACTAATAAACAGCTGTTTAACTTTTTTAGATGTTTTATGCCGGACAATTAACCTGCTCTGCAAATCTCTGTAAAGATGATTGTGTTTTTACATGACAGTTGTGGAGACACTCTTGAGCAGTTGTGTAGAGCACATGATGTCTTTGTACTTTGTCACAACACTAAGAAGAAAGTTGTCATTAGGCTTCTTGTTGCATTACAGTAACATATTTCATCCTAATGAGCTCTCAACCATCCCTTAGCGAATTTATGTTTAAATAAAATTCCTGTGCCGGATGTATGAAGTCTTTTTTTTTTTTTTTTTTACAATGATCCAGCTTTAAAGTTTATTAATTGATCATACAGATACTCTCAGATATATTGATAATGATGTCAAAGGCACACTCTTTACAGCACCTGCTCACAAGCTCACCCAGCAAATAATCCAGTAGTATTTTTTATGCTTGCAGTTTAATTACCTGCACATCTTACTTCTAAAAAGCTGGCCAACCATTGAGCCAGATTATTATTATTTAAACCACCGAAACATAAATAAAATGTTCAACTTTGTCTCTAATTACAACATCAGATTGAAACGATAAAGCTATCAACTGCTCGCTCAGTGTGTTTAAAATCCTGCTGTCTAATTACTGCTTTAGTCCCATATCCCTATGACATGGCAGTGATAGATCATTATTTTTCCCTGCAATTTGTTATATTCTTTGCAATATAATTGGATCAGATTAATTATGATGATTAATGGATTCTTAGATTTCTGTGTGTGACCATTAATAGTAGAGGTTTAAAACAGGCAACACGTGCAAATTTAAACCACCAAAGCACAGTGGAGCTGCTTCTTGAACCTCTTTCTTCATCAAATGTGGTTGTTGTTTATTCTGAATGTGTTAAAATTGTATTCTGCTAATTTTTTTTGGGGGGGGGGCTACAAAAAAAGATTTTCCCTCATGTCTTGCAAGCATTGTATTAGTCCGTCAGCATGACTCGGTTTACTGCTGCATAATTTTAAAAAGGGACAGTAGTACTTTTGAGTTAAATTTCAATTTCAAGTTTATAACATGATAGTTTATTAATGAGAACTGAAACTGTTATCCAGTGCCCTAAATCTATATCATGGCTGCAATTTAGCTCTTCCAAAAAATACTGTCCAGTTATGGTGGATGGACAGTAGTCAATTCCCTGTGCATGGGAATGGCTCATTAACGGGGCGAGGCGAGCAGCGTGCGTTTGTATATGGCTGCCGTTGGTCGACGTGCAGAATGGATTTATGGTGTCACTCAGCCCTGGAGAACGACTAATGAGGGTGCGCAGGCTAGCAGCGTCCGAGTGGGGTAATTCCACCCACCATCCATCCAGCAGAGGGGGGTTGGAGCGAGGGGGATGGGGGAGTTGTGGAAGGAGGACACATCCCTCATTACGTGAGTGTCTCAGGAGCTTTCTTTAATATTTTAATAAATAACATCAGCCCAACAAGAAATTAATGAATAGTATCATTAATAATGAGCCCCAGCCTTGTAGTGATAGGACAGATATTAAATTGAACCTATGTGGGGAGATCTCCTGAGACTCAGGATTTTTCCAGCAGCAAACAAGGCCAGTGAATGAGGCAGCCGTCCCTCCGTGCCAACAGCTTTTACAACAGGTTGAAAGTAATAAAGGAGGATTTTCCCAGCGATAGAGTTAAGCCCTAGGAAATCTGCTCATGTAGATCGCTATGAAAGGCACAGCCAAATGTGATCCTTAATTAAACTTTAATCAAGATAATTCTGTTTGCAGGAGAAGTAGTTTAAAAAAGGTGTCCCCAGCCCCCTGTTTCCATCCAGTCAACCTTCCTGCTTTGTGTTGTAGAGGTCATAACCCCACTTATGTGCTTTTTAAACTTGTGTGTGTTTGTTTGTTTGTTCAGTTTGTTTTCATTTGCAAAGCCTGGTATTGTGTCTTTGTATGGTTTCGCTTTAGCTTTACATTTGTCAGGATTTGATATTGTCTTTCTTTGTTTGGTCTTAGAACGTTTTGCCACCCCCACCCAACATTAGGAGGGAAACCCAATGCTCTTCTCTGCTAGAATTAAAAATTAGCCGAGTTATTATAATACACTGTGCCTATGCAGCATACATTTCAAAACTGTGTAAGACTGACATCTGAAGAAAATAAACTTCTTTCAATTTTTAGGCCTGACAGGTTCAAAACTCTTTAATGAACAAGCTGAAGAAGCCGGCTACACCAGACTTTTACATTGCAGCGATCATGTGTGAGTAATGGCGTTTGTTTTGCATCTTCCAAATACTATTATTACTGATAGAAAAGTATTAATTTTTGTACAGATATCTTTTCATTGTAATTTATGCCACTTTTTAGCTACTAAATCTCAGTTATGCCTATCTTATTAACATACTACACAAATGGTTTGGTAGCTATGCAACAACTTATCTTAAAGGTAAAATACATTAATTTACACAGAGCAGATTTAGGTCATGCCATATTCATTTACATAATAGTATGCATTATCATAGCAGATAGACTACAGTATGAGGCAAAGTGCTTACACTTAATCATTGGCGTGTTACCTTATTACATGAAAAGTTAATGTATGTTTGTTGGATTCTCTAATGTGTACAGTATGTATTCTTTTCCACTTGCCTGCTAAAAGATGATAATACACACTGAGACTACAGTAGTGTCTTGTGTTAGCTAGTTTTGGGGGAATTCTTTTAGATTTTTTTAAAGCTGTATATCACAAGATCATATTCATATAGTTTTATTTGGGTTTTTCTTTTATAACATTTTCACCGTTGCACTGGTTTAAATATGATTATGTCAGAGCACTTTGTATTAAACCAGAAAAGTTGTGACAGCTTTTTAAAAATCAATATAAATGGAAAACAATGATACTCAAATAACTTACATCATATATTCATTTAAAAACATTTTTTTAATCTTCAAACTGAAAAATGTAATTGCTCTTGAAAACTGTTATTTTGTTATTTTTAATTAGGACAATGGCATATTGTTCCATCTACTGTGTTGCATGAGCTCATTGGAAAAAATGCTAAATGCTTTTCCCTTTTTTAAAAACAAAATATAATGTAAGGTGCCCATTAGTTTCAGGCCTCCGGTCCCTGTGTTTATTTTTATAACAGAATATGGTTTAGTGTTTTCTTGCAGAAATAAGCAAGGCCTTCCAGAAGCCTACGGTGCTTCAAACCATGTAAATACTGTTCAGTGTTTAGGGGCAAATTTCCATAACATTTATACTAATGGACTTTCATACCATTACAGTTACTGGCCTTTGAAGTATGAGTTCATAACAGACTGAATACAGTAATCATGATTTCGTGAAACCGTTTCAAATATGAATTTATCAAACCAAAACACAGTTTTATCTCCATTTTAAAGAGTTTGGGCATTTCTCACCCTGCTTCTACAAAGAAACATACTTTCTGGTGGTCCATTGTCACAAGGGGTTGCTGCAGCAGGTCACAGCAGGAGTTTTACAAATCTCATAAGCCCATATTTTATTTACAATAGAACACAGATTTTTTTTTTAAATGTTTGAACTGAGAAAATTTACCAGTTTAAAAAGAAGTAATTTAATGACAACATAAAGTTGGGATGGGGCAACAGAAGAAAAAACAGTTGGAGGAACATTTTCAGGTCATTAGGTTAATTGGCAACAGGTCGGTAACATGATTTGGCAGAAATAAATAACTTAAAGAGGCAGAGTTTGACATAAGGAAGGATGAGAAGAGGTTTGCTGATCCGCAAAAAAAAGTGCATCTACAAGTTGTGAAACAATCTGAGAGTTCCTCGGTGTATGTGAAGACTTCGATTATCTATCTAATTAAAAGATTCTGAGGAGCTGGAGAAATCTCTATGCGCAAAGGACAGGCCAAAGATCTATACCGGATGCTTGTGATTTTTGGGCCTTGAGGCAGCGCTGCATTGAAAACAGTCACAATTCCGTAATGGAAATCACTGCGTGGGCTCAGGAACACTTCCAGGAATCACCATCTGTGAACACAGTTCATCATTCAATCCACAAATGCAGGTTAAGAAGAAGCCACATGTAAACATGAACCGGAGACCAAAAGTTAATTTAACTTGGATACATTGGAAAAATTCACTGTGCTAAGACAACTTGAAACTTGAAATTCTTTTTGGAAAAACATCGACATCGCATTTTTCTGGACTAAAGAGTAGACGGGAGCATCAAGCTTATCAGCACCCGATTCAAAAACCTACATCTCTGATGTTATTGGATGGCCATTAGTGCGCATGGAATTGGCAGTTTGCACATCTGGAAAAGCACCATCAGTGTTGAAGGGTACATACAGGTTTTAAAAGCAACATAGACTCCCATCCAGATGGCTTCTTTTTTACGGGAATGCCTTCCAGGTTTAAGCAAGACAATGCATCTGTTACAACAGGATGTCTTTGCGGTTATTGACTGTTGATCAGCTAGGATCCTATAACAAGAATCAATCATTTTTGTAGTGTTTCAATTGTTTTTTTTGTTTTTTTTCTATTTTTTTTTTGCTGTTTCTTAAGAATGCTCAAGTACGTTTTTGGATGATGCCCATTAGACGATTGCAGAGAGCAACCTTCAGAAAACTGAAACTTCAACACTTTCTCATGAATATTTGACTATTTGATCTGTGAACAGGTGGTCACTGTTTCCAGTTAATTAATTCAATGGCATTTTTACTACCTCTGACTTGTTTATTGCAATTTCATATCAAATATACATTATCAATTTAATTCCTGTTTTTTTTTTCTTACTAAAGAACGACTTTGTCTAAGAAGCTTTAATTAGTCATACGGAATTTCTCCCATGTGTAGTTTTGCTATGAATTGATCTATTTGAAGGTGAAGTCATTGCTAGCTTGAAACACCACTTTCAAAGTATTTTGCCAGCCCTGTAGATTTAGCAGTAAACTGTGTCTACTAACATAAGTTATAGAAAGTATTTATAAGCCTGTGCAGCAGTTTACAGCCTCATGTCTGTTCTTTATGTTGCTTAGAGCCTGAAGATCTTCAGTGTTTAGTCCTTTTTTCTTGCTTATAAAGACTTTATTTTTAGCTTCTTTGTTTTTAAGGATGTTACATATGACAGGTAAAGAAATCCATGAATTTCTTACAGTTTTGTGTTTTAAAAAATGATTCTTAAATTATTGATAATCTTTAACAGACTGATGAACACCATCCATTATTACTTTTAAAAGCCTTAATCAGATGCTTTTGTCTGATAAACTAGGTTTTTCTTAGCATTACACAACTTTTCCTGCCCGTGTCCCAGTTTTTTTTTTAAGTTTGCTGCAGGCATCAGTTTTGCTTGGTGTAAATTAAAAATTTAGATATTTGAATTTCAACGCAACTGTTTCCTGTCTTGGAAACAAAAATCTTTATTACATATTGACTTTATGGCACAGTAATAGAGCTTTAATTAAATATTCTTGTAGTTTTGAATTTTTCTTTTAATATCCTTGAGCTAATACAACCAAACAGACACCTTTGAAAGTGCTGAGTTTTTTTTCTTGGAAATTTGGCTTGCCATTTCCGTTCTGTTTGGACCATATGTCCCTGCCACCTACAATATTTATTCATTCCCCACTGTATAAGAAAAATACCAGTTTTTCCTTCATAATGAAAAGTGGATTACTGTGAATCACAGGAAAGCATCGCCAGCTGTCACAGAGAAATGAGACCATGCTGGCCAGTGTCTATGATGATTAAAAAACACATTTAGGAATTAATGATTAATTAGTTCGTATTTGTTTCTATGAAAAGCAGCAGTGGAACTGGTCAGTATAAGGTTATTAATGATCATATAAATAGTTCACAATGTTTATTATTAGTAAAATTTGTTCAACAGGTGGAACTAAAAGTTTGGAAAACAAAAAATTGCACTGTATTTCTATACCAAAGTGTGGTTCAAAGATATTGATGAGAAGCTGTCCTGGTGTGTAGTGTGTAAAAAGGGACAGTGCTACTTCAGAGTTAAAGAAAAAAACAAAACAAAAACGCTGCAGTCTTCACCACCTGAAGAATTAGCAGTGGGGTTTGACTGATTACAGTGCAGCCACTGCTTGTTTGGTTGCCTCCTCTAAAAGCAATACTCAGCAGAACATTGCTTTTTCTCCTTCACATTGTGCTTTCTGCATGAGTAATTGCATCCTTGATTTCTGAGGTGCAGTTGTACAGCTTCCACAATAGAAAAAATCATAAGATCATTAGAGGCTCCTACCCCTTGAAAGGAGTTGCTTTCATTGAGGTGATTTTTAAAATAGCTTAATATGAATAAAACATCTGTTTGTACAATAAAGAGGTTCACATCTCCATTTCTGTTAATAATACTATATTGAGCTTGCTGTATCAAGACTACAGCTATATTGAGCTACACTTGTTCAGCATGCTGTAGGAGTCTGACCAGACAAAGACAAATCACAAGCTCTCCAGTATCCATAGTGCTGTACATCCTTTAATCATAATGACTAAACAATGAACAACACTGGGCTCGTGGCATTGGATTAACAAAAGCAGTGAGGCTCCCTTTTTCCTCCTTCATGCTGCTGATGGAATGACTAATGCACGCGGGGTCACGGTGTAAAACTGTTGCCCCAAGGTCAGCGTACTGACACTTAATTGTTTGTCCTGTCATGTGTCACTTCCTTGAAATTTCATATCTGACCCTTGTTAGCCCCGAGTTTCTGTTTTAATCCCCAGTGTGACAGAAAGATCAGAACTGTGCTGTGATCAAGATGTGTCAGATTACTTGTGTTGGGTCCTGTCATTTTGATGCAATGCAGGCCCCAGATACTTGTCTGTCATGTGCAGACTGAGGCATTGTCTCGTTCTTTAAAGTTGTTTTCTTGATGTTTGTCTTAGGGCATCAACAACTTACTTGAAAAACAGGCTTAGATAGTTTAATGTACAGAAGTGCTTTTTTGTAGCTGAACACGGGTCACTGGGAATATTGTGTCTCCTTTCTTTTATGATTGTTAAGACAATACTTTTGCAAATTATTTTCCCAAATCAATCTCATCTATTACAATTACATTGTATGTACATTGTAATAAATTTTAGAAATTGTATTATTTAGGTCTGAAATTAAGTTCAGCATCTTTAATTTTATTTGTTCATGGGGAACATTATGCCCATTTTGATGAAGGTTTTATGCGCCTTACCTCTTAGAGTTTTGAGGGAACAGCTAAAAACAATAGAAATTGGATTATAAATGGAAAGGTACATCAATCACAGCACACAGGTAATATTGCTTTTTCACCCGACAAGCAACTGCAGGAAAACGAGCTACTACATGAATCTTCAGTTAGTTAAATTCTGGATTTTATGGGCGGCCATTTTTAAAAAATTATATATCACAGTTACACATTCATTCTGTGCTTGTTTGATCAATTTTTATGTGTGCACTGTAAACGTGCATCACAGTTTAAAGAATCAGTGATTCGGCTCTGAGGGTTTTCACAGTCCGTAGCTTTGCAATGTATTTGGTGAGGGGTTGTTACAGATAAGTTGAGTGTAGGCCAAAATGAGTGTTTAATTCGTACCGGATGGGACTAACCACTGGTATGGGTTAGCTGGAGGTAAAGTGCTTTTTTAACCCATTGAAAAGATTATTTAAATTATCCTTATCCTTTTTTTAAATAAACCTTTGACATTTGACCTTTACATCAATTTTCATTTTCACCTGTCAACGGGCGTACACTTGTACAAACGTCTGTATATGCAGATGGGGCGATAATTCAAACATCTATCCTCTTTCAGCAACACACTAAAGTCTTACTGATGCTGTTATCTTCAGTTTGATTTAAAAAAAAAAAAAAACAACCATCTACTTATATAACTGATTTGTGCGACACATTTTTATGTTTTTTAATCCTGACCTATTTTGCAAACAAGTACACAAACTGAAACAACACAGGGCATTTACAAATCAGTCTAAAAATCCTTGCAAACTCTATTATCTGTAATTTATGATGTCTTTTTCCCCCACTCCTGCAGTTCCCCATGTGCAACACTGTGAGGTTATCACCAAAGACTTAACAAATGATGTGCTTGTGTTTGTATGAATGTATTGATCAGTGGTGTATTTGGGCAGATATCTTTCTTTATTTAGGATGGCAGGCTTGCAGGCAGGAACGCTGTCTCTCTCCTTCATGCCATGTCTTCTGCTTTTTGCCTCACTGGCTTCCCTAACTGCCCTGCTTTATTGAATAAATTCAGGCTGTCACTTCCCATGCTGGTGGAATAACTCAAACACAGCATATAATAATACAGGAAAAGTAGGATAAAATAATCTTGTCATGGCTGTAAAAGTGATTGCTTGAAGCCATAGTCAGCAATCAATACACTAATTCCATAATTTATACTTGCAGCAATTGAGGAGGAAGGAAGCTCTGATATGGTATTTCTTGGCTCACTGACCAACTTTGACCTTCAGTAGAAGTGAAGAGTGGGATTATTGTGTTGTTGGGCTCAAAGAAATCACCTACAAGTGTTGAGAGGCAATGTCTGACATTTTATGTTCAGGTCCGAAACCTAAACTGATTAATTCTTGGTAAGCACCAGCTCTTGAGCTTTCACTATCTTTATGACAGCAAATCCCTGACACTCAGCTGACAGAGTGAAACGTAAAAGCTGGCCAGTGATTTTCTCTAACTTATTTCTTTTATCCTTTCTTTTTATGGAAGGGGAAGTACCTTTCTTTTCCTCCCTGGAGCAAGAAGATTTTTCACCAAAGCAGAAACTCATTATCAGTTCCTCATTCTGTCTGCTTCACTTTTCAGAGGTTGCCTTTCATATGCTACTTCAGTTTCCATTAATTATGTCTTTTTATGGGTCATTTCAGCCTCCACTTTATGGCTAAGACTGCATGCAGATAGTACCCAAGTAGATTTTGCAGCAAACTACAATGTTTATTTGCATTTGCTCAGAAATGTTTCAACAGATCCCTCCTCAGAAGTGTACAACACTGTTGCTATTACTAGGGCAGGCCCCACATAAAATCCATGAGGAGCAGAATACCGGAAGGCATCAGAAGTTTCTCTGAAAAGAAGAAATTGATTGCAATTAGCAGAGAGATTTTTTCAAGTGTTTTTCTCCCCCCTCTAGTGATGCTAATAACTTAATGATCCCCACACACAAAAAAATGCATGCAATTTGCCCCGATTAGATTTAACCATATTGTATACTTATGTGCTACAGATTTCCAATCACTGAAGGTCTGATTGTGCGTCACTCATTGTATAGTAAATAATGGCGTCAACAGCCAGAAAAATAGCACACCTACTCTAAAAGAGTTGCTGTCAAACCGGAGCCAAATGTGATATATACTTACTGCGTTGTTAAAGTTGAGTCAAACTTTTCTGTTACTGTCAGTGTCTAAGGTTTTTCTTTGTGCCATGCAAAAGCTACTATAATTACCAGCTGCATTAGTGTAGCGGGTACTATTTCCATCAGCTCTGAGTCTCTGTGTGGGTGTCATTATGGCAAAATGTGGTCCCAGAGACACCTACTGAACTGGGAAAAACCTCAAAGAAGCTGTTGAGTGCTTTGGGTTGTTTTTTTTTTGTCTGTCCGTAGAGTACTCACAAGTACTGAATACTTATGTAGCATTGTATTACTGTCTGCTAGGTGCTAATAATTCAAAATGTCAGCAACTTGATAAAAGTGGAAAGACATTGTGAAGAATCCTTTAATAAATGCTTCCAAGTGTGATGACAGAATCTGTCTCCTTCGTCAAAAGTGTTTTAATTTTATTTTCTGCCAGTTTGTGACAGCAAAGACCAGATAGTGATCACTTCACAGAAAAATAATGGTATACATAGCTGCCATGAACTGAACAAATATTGAATTTATTAGTTAGAATAGCATATCATTCTTCCAAATCTCCTTAATCCTAATTGTTTAATGAAAAACAGTTACCATTTAAATGCAGGGGGTCATTGGGAGACTGGACTGTATCCCTGCAGAAACAGGGTGAGAGGTGTGGTACACCCTCGACAGGTCGCCAGTCCATAACGGGCCTGACGCAGACAGGGCTGACATTCACGCTCACACTCACACCAAGGGCCAATTTGGAATCACCAGTTAACCTAACACACGTGTCTTTAGACTGCAGGAGGAAAACAAAACCCCTGTAGAAAGGGGAACCACGGGATCAGGGAAAACAGGACACTTCACATAGAAAGCCTCTGGGTATGTTTGGAGCTTGCATGCTGTGTGGCTGCAGTGCTAACTACTGCACCACCAAGCCACCATGAAAAAAATTGTATATCTTTAAATCAACCCCAGTAATTTCAACTCCAGCGATAGCCCTTCCCTGCCAAACCAGACCTCAAGCCAATATTCTAACCCGGTGAGACCCAATTATAAAGCCCCGCAAACAGTGACTGTGCAGTCCATAAGCTCTGTAGGTAGATCGAGGTAGTCTAAATCAGCAGGGGGCAGTGGCCCATAAGACCCCTGCCAAGCTATTGAGAGCAGATGGAACTTGGAGTGTCATAATGATCACTAAATGTCTGTGATGTTCAGTTACAGCGGGAGATTGGCAAGGAGGTGCATGACCTTTGGTAGAATGACCTACTGGCTGACTCCTGAGGAGGAGGTACTATAACACAAGAGTCAACATTCAAAAAGAAAAGAGGCAAATGAACAAAAATGACTTGTTTATAGCGCATGAGTAAAGTATCCCTATGCTTTATTGATTTACTGCCCATATGTGTGCATCTAAGCACAAGACCATAATGTGTGTGTGGGTGTGTCTGCTATGAACAAAGTGGCGTTGTAGTGGAGTAGGGGTGGGGGGATAAAACGGGAGGGGTGTGACAGACAGAGATCTCACCTCACACTTCACGTCCCAAATAGATTAAAGGAATTTTTCCTTCGGATTCTGGCTTTCCCACTGCTGCCTGAAGCAGAATGAGCACTTGTGAGGATAATTAAAAATGATGATATAAAATGACAGAGACATGATTTCTGCCTGCAGCAAGAGGTCTCTGAAGACAGTCTAACCAAACCGTCATGCCACCACTATTCTGTTTTACATGACTGTTTCACCTTACTAAATTGATACCACGTAAATACTCTATTGAATTAAAGTTTGATTAACAATGGTGACTCAAGGTTACTCTCTATTGATGGAAGTACCCCCGTCATGGTGGTTAAGTTGGGGTGCGTCATTATTGTTAGACTATTGTGAGTCTTTTTTTTTTTTATATATAGACAGAATGGACTTTTAAGTCATTAAGTGTGTTTTAACCCCAACAAATTTAGCATTTATGAGCAGTTAACAGTTTCTCTTTTACAGGAGAATGGAAATAAATATCCAAAACTGCTTATAACATGTACAGCTTTCACCTATATTTATATATTATTCCCTTTCTAAAAATGCCATTTTTCTATTTGGATTACATGAACAACTTTTGATTTTAAAGAAGTGTCTAAATATCATTATAGAAATCTGTGTAGCTCCACTTTTTTCCACTTGTGCACAGGTGAGACGATAATGTCAAACTAATTATCTCAGTGAAGAGTAGGAAAATGGGAGAGAGCTCAGCTTTTGATTATTCATGAGTTTTGAAAGTTTCATAATATCTAAACGCTTTAATTTGGGATAAAAATGGTGGGCTGACTATTTAAAAATTCATTATTGGACGTAATACACAATTAAGAGTAAGTTATCCCTCTGTAAATAGATCATTTGCATCTCAGGTTACTGAACTTGCTCGACATGTGTTGCGCTGGCCGTGTATCAGAATCGTTTGATTGGTGTGGTTTATTTGAAGCCGTCGACAGCTGTCAATAAGAGCAGCAAGGGGGCGAAGGGTTAGATATGGGCTTGGTGGGGGGATGGTAAAACACTAAACCCCCCACTAGGGTCCTTCTAAGGATAAATATTGATTGCGGACAGTTTTAATTACTTTCCTAAATTGAGCAATTTTGGTTTTCCCAGTTGGCTCCCTGTGAAAAATCCATGTAAGGCTCTACATTGAGGGAAAGGAAAGGAAGAGTTGGCGCACCATAAATCACTGCAGATACATAATTCATTGGAAGCATGTGAAAAGGACAAGACAAGATGCTTTGGATCATTGAAAACAGCATCGCCACTGGTCTTTTCATGTAGTCAATCTCCCCCTTTGTTTGCTTTGCCCTCAGAAATTTGTTACCTTATTTGACTTGCACTCTCTTCCAAATAATTCTGACTGGCGAAGGTGATCCCTTTCAGTTTTATTCTGGTGTTTTGCTTTCATTTCTGACCCCCATTGATACTTCAACAGAGCAAATGCCAATATTTAATTAAACATGAAAAATTATTCACTGCTGTGATGCTGACTAGTATTTCTGACATTCATGTGTCTAGGCATCTTTTGAAAGGCTTTACTCTGCTAATGTTTGGTCCAGTTTTGTCAGCATAGAAAACATTTTTCTTTCACAGTCTTTCAGTATCACTCCAGAATTTGGATTCTATTTAATTATGCATATTTCATTGACGTCTAAGTTGCATGGCTGTTGTGCTTTTCAAAGGGCTGGCTGCTAAGAAGGGCAAGACTTTATATTGGAGTTGTAATATCTTCATCTTGATCATATGTAATGCATGGCAACTGGAATTGAAAAACTTTGAATGTTGCCTTGTGAGACTTTCCACACAAGTTTGTTATCTATTACAGTGAAATGTATTTTCATTCAAGAGGCATGTATGAACGTCCAGCTCAAGTGCAGTTCAAACTCCAGCCCTCTCACTCCGGCGGACCATTTCTCATATCACTGAGCTACTTAACAAATCAACAAACTGTGCACATCACCGATAGGCAATGATTAGTTCTGGGGGCTCTGCAACTGTGCAACAAATGACATGTAATTTACATGTCTATAATTTTTAATGGGTATAATGTGGTTTATATTAGAGTTTATACTATACTGCTATGCTTATACAACATCAACATCTGTCTGTCTGTGGTTTAGTTTTTGTTGTCATACTGAACCCGTTTAGATAATGTTGCCATATTTGCTTGGATGCTGATATAGTTCATTTTTCCTTACACTATCTACAAAAGCACAAATGCTCTTAATGGCATCATGCTAAGATAGTTAGAAAGATAAACACTGACTTTACGAAACTTACAGGTAGCCTATAGCGTTTAACCTTGATGTTTATTGACTTCTCTAGTGTTGCTAAAAATTTCCTCTATGTGAGAAAAGTCCTGTAAAGTTAGTCATTCACCACAACTCATTTTAAGTAAGAGATGAATACCAAATAAATGCTATGGCAGTCTGTTTAATACGTGTCTGGACATTTTACCAAAATCCACAAATGTCAACTTCATGCTTCCCTGGAGGAAAAGTCAGAGAATCACTGAAGTCATTTCCATTCATTCTCTGCATAAGCTTAACCCCAAGAACATCCTTCTGATTAAATAGCTTAAGCCCGCATTCTGTCTGAAGGCCAGCAGATGGCAATAGCTATGGTTGCAAAAAGACTTTCTTCCTATGGAACTCTGTAAAGTCTTTCCTGCTTAGTTAACACGCTCATTCACTCAGTTTTGGTTATATTGAACAAACACAAAGCCTATTTTAAAAAGCTTTGTCGCGCTACGTTTCAAAATGGAGGATTATTTGTAGTGTGGAACACATGCTCATTGGTTAACGGCTTGTCAATCACAAATCAGTAGCCAATGACAGTGTGTTTGTTTCTTTGCCACACATTGATATTATGGTATCTAGATCTACCTTTTATTCTGTGATGGACAGAGATTTGACAGAAAATGAATTAAATGCCAAACATGGCAGATAACTGGAAGGTTAATCATTGTGCATAACTTGCTAGCCACTGGTTACTTGTATGTTAGCCAGACTTATAGGTAAAAAGCAAGATGCAAGTGAGCCTCTGAACTTTTTTCTGTCAGAAATCCCTTTGTCTGTTTCTTTATAAACTAGAGCAATAGAGATAGCTTTGGTAGCTTGCGTGTATAATACTATGCCGCTTAGCCGCAAGCAGCTGTTAATGCCTGGTTATTGTGTGCTGGTTTAGTGAAAGCTGTAATGTTTAAAGTTCAAGTAAACAATGAACTGGAATAATAAATTACAGCACTTTCAATCGATCGTGCCTTCTGTGCCGTCCATTTTTATATGAAATTGTGGACTTGTCATTTATGTTTTGAAATTTAGAAGTAGCAAGCTCTCCGTGGCTGTGTCACAACAGGCTGTAAATGGCAGCATCCACTCCTCCTTCCTCAGGGGTGCAGCCTCGCTTCGGCTTGCCTGCGGGAGAGGGAGCACAGCATCCTGCTGCTCATCTGTCCCAAATTCACTCAGCCAGACCTTCTCCCCTGATACCAACTCTACATAATAAGAACGGATTTGTCACTGGAATAACATGTTTGGGGTTTCTGAGCAAGGCATTTCACTGCAGCATTGTAAAGACCCCTGTACTGACCCTTGCAAAGAGTCACAGGAAGAAGAATTTTTACACTCTGTTCATCAGAGATTCCACTAACAATTGGCTTCGAGAGTGGAAAGTGGCCGGAGCGCTGACCTTAATCTAAAGGGCTGTGCTGTTGTAATCAGAGGTGAGTCTGGTCAGCTGTGCTATACCAGCCCGTTGTCCGTCCATAACACGATGCCAGCTGGGGAATGCATACAAAGTGAAGCATTAAATGTAAATACTCCAAGTGTAGCGTCTCAGTCACTGGGGAGCTTGTAGACCTCTTATAGGCTGGTGCGATTTATTCACTGAAAATACAACATCTCACTTGTTTTCATTGGATACACATGAAAATGATGTCAAATATATAGATATACATGAAGCTGATGTTGCACAGGCAGCAAACCTATTTGCTCTTAGCATTGATGCCTACCAAGCATCATGTTTTCATGCCTTCTCCTTCTTTATCAGTAGAATAATGCAAACAAAAGGAGAGAACTCTTGAATGGTGTGTGCTGCAGTCACTTATTGTTGTTTGACGTGTCTGTTGTTTTATGGTATCTGGCCTTTTTCACATTGTTATTCATGTGAGTGAATCAGCATATATAAAGTACATCAATAGTGTAAACACTTTGCCTAACCCTGCAGATGATGAGGGTTGTTCTTAAACAAACTCAAATGAATAAATAATATGTCAAAGAAGTGCTTATTCTCAAATCCATAAATTACTTCTGCAAGCTTTCCAGGCCCTCCATGACATCGGTGTGTGAGTGAGAGTCCCACCTGTGATTACGTCCTGCTACTTCTTATGCACCAGACTGACAAGCCTATATTGGAGAGAGGCGTGATGGGGGTGGAGGGGAAGACAAGCCCCTCGCTCTTGAGTGCTAATGGATGATTGGAGGCAGGATAGGAAGCTTCAGTTCTCTCTTTTATCCTGGCCTGCTTTGACCCTGAGAGCCAGCAGTAATCGGTCCGGCAGAGGGGGTAATCATTCCCCGCGTGCAGACTCTGATAAGTTGGAACACCTTCCCTAAGCAGCGGAGGGAGCTCCCGCGGCCTCCCTGGTTATCGCTGTCCCCGGCACACCTTCAAGAGGCTGCGTTGCCTCCTCTCCCAGCCTCAAAGGCTCCATCAACAGCAGCTCTCTGGCTCGCTTTCATCTGACAGAGCACATAAGCCGGTGAAAGGGAGAAAAAAATAAACTGGGTTCTATCTCTCAAATTGTGATCTTATGAATTCGATTTGGTCACTTTTAAAATGTAACCGCACAATTTGTTATTTTCCCCCGTTTCCCTTTCTCTGTTAATATCTGTGGCGATAAATTGGTTCAATTGACAGGCTCTTTTTTTTTTTTTGTTGTCGGGTGCTTCTTTATTTGAGATAAGGTAGCAAACTGTGGTCACCTGAATCGGCTGAGAACTTCTCTGAGGCTTGAATGCTCTTGCTCAACACTTTCATGTAAGCCACTGTGAAAATTGCTTGGCTTATTTTGTTGAGGAAAATCCTCGTGTTTTGCTTGATTACATTTTGTTATGGTTTTCCTCCCATTTTTCAGAGAACTTCTTAAGCCTGCCGAGATTACTGTTTAATAGGGATGATATTGTGCTGGCTTTATTGGCTATTTGCAGCTGCACCGCCGGTTCATTTAATAGCCCCGCTGGTTGTTAAAGGGATTACACAGCTGCCACACTCTAGAGTCTACAGTGGGCCTCTGGTGGGGGGAAAAAAAGAGTATTGGCTGAAAAGGAGGACAGAAGGAAAAATAATTTCTTATAGTTTTTCAGGAACATGTGATCAGATATGCAAAGTTTGCCTGCCACATTCAAATTACCTGTTCGCCCCTTTGTGATCTGGCTCTGATGATTTCCCTTTCCATATCAAAGTGACCTTTAGAAGGCCAGAGGCTCTACCCACCATTGATTAAATAAATTGATCGCCATACATTCAAAGGATATTAATTAGACATGGAAAACAAGTGAATGAACACAAATAGCTTTTAGTTTAAATGCAATAGCAAATAAAACACTGAGGGAGAATGAGAGGAAGCAGAGTAACACATGAGCAGCACAAGACTGTTAATGTAATTATGAACTTAAAAAGCTAGTCCGGCAACTTAAACTCGTACAAAGTGCCCTGAAAATATTACATCCTTTTCTACATCTGTCAATTCTTTTGCGTTTTAACATATTCTTAATACTTTTACAAGGCAAAGCAAATTAGTGTTATTAATTATACACTGTAGTTTCAGGATCAATATGTAACGTGACTGAATATGCCATTTTTGAAGAGGATGCATGCTGACATGTCGTACTTTAGTGGCCTGTGACTTGTCCGTGTCAAAGGCAGCTGCCAAATAGGTTTCAATCGAGAGGGCAGAGTCATACAATTTGTGCCAAAGCTAACAGCTGTTAACTACACAACCTTTGGGCTATGAACTGCAGCTCTGTCCATTGTCAGTCTTTCCAGAGTTAAATATTCCAGGAGGAATTTGTTTCAACAAGACCATACATAACGGGTGAAAACCCTTTACACCAATATTGCTCTCAAAATTGGCAGCACGAGAAGGAGGGACATGAGGGATGCTTGAGAGTGGTAACCTATCCCTCTCAGCCCCCTGGGAGCCACTTGGCCAGCTTTCATCCACATAATTATAATAAATTTGACATTTCATAGATAATATTGATTTCTTTATTTTAGCATTTCACCATAGGTGACAGTCTAGTGTCAAGAATGAAATTTCTATTGATCTTCTGCGCATTAATCCCTCATGTGTATGTGATCATTTTTATAAGACCTTTTACTGCACATAAATCAATATTTCATATTTCCAGCCATGCCAGAGGAGATGTCATATTTGTAAACTGTGTCTTGACACTAGCAATTCCTTTCTTGTTCAGCTGCAACTGTGCAAGACCAGTCAATTTGGGGTGGTGGGAGCAGGGGCACAAGGGAGGAGGGGAGGAGGATGAGGGAAGAGAATTTGCAGTCTGTGGCTTGGTCTGGTTGCAAGGAGCCGATCCCCCTACGAGAGAGACGTACTGCAGCATTGGTGATGAAATATAATTTAGATTTAATTAGCTTGCAATGTGGTAAACTGGTGTTCATTGATTAGCTCAGTGTTAGTCTGTTCAGTTATCAAATTTCAGGCCATATTTCTATGTATATGTCTGTTAAACATATAAAAAGGTTTGTGCAATTTAAAATAAAAAGATACAAAGCATAAAAATATTGTTTTGGGATTTTTTTGTTTTTTTATATCCACAAGAATAAATTTTGCCCGTGCAACATGCAGGAAGTGTCAGAATGAGTGGCTTGTTTTCCAAGATGATCTAAAATAGAATATCTTCACATGCAGGAATGTTGCTCTCAGCTGCAGTATAACATGACAATAGCCATGGAGAATGCACAACTGTTTGGTAAAAAATATGATCACCTGAACGGTACAGACACCTGACCTTTTCTCAGTCTCCCTTAACATGTCCCTTCCATACAATCAGTGTGAGAGCGCCGTGCAAGAAAGGCCAGTCCATTAAGAGAATATGCTAATTTTGCCATCCGCTCCTAATTGATGCCATTTTACCAAGTAAACAAGACTTCTGTCTACAATGGATGTGTTTCTGCCAGTTAAAAGGATATTTCAGATCGGCTTTTTCCTGTAATTTTCTCTCTGAGAGCTATTGGTGTGCCATTATTGCAAATTATAAGTCTCTCCTTTTGAAGAGAGGTGCTATTCTTGCTGTTTTTTCCCCTCCTTAAAGGCCATCCACTATTTTTTATCAGTCACTGGAGAATTTTCATTCACGTGAAAAGGTGTCAGTGCCTGACTGTTTGAGCATGATGACAGACACCCGGTAGAAGTGTGAGTGACTGCCTGACACCATAGAGGTTTGTCAATGATGTCAACGGCACTCTAGCAGCTAACACAGTATTGTCCCAGACACTCTACAGGACAGCACCATAATATGGGATGTGGAGAGGGCGTGATGTGTTATCTTCACAACCTCTCTCCCATCCTTCAGTCTTTACCACAGGCCATGACTGAAGGTCTGTGAGGCTCCCCCGATGCGCTGGGTTGCCTATATTCATCTTCCCTGTCAGCCATGTAATGCTATATGAGCTTGTTCCTCCATTCAAGTAATGCTGATGAATTTGCTGTCCAAATGTCTTTCACTCCACTTTGTTGAAACAGCGGGATAGACCCATCACAATGTACCTTTGGGTCTGACCATAAATGATCATTTCTCCCCTTCTGCCAAATTGTTCTTTAGCAAAAAGGCTATCAAAGTCTGCACGCCTGTGTGTGTGTGTGTGTGTGTGTGTGTGTGTGTGTGTGGGTGTTTGTGTGTGTGTGTGTATACAGGGGGGGGGGGGTGCATGGCTGGGCAGGCGAGGTTGACTGGCACTCAGTGCTAAACTGTCTCTCTAAGGAAAGGGCTGTTTAAAAGGCAGGAGCTGGCGGCGGAGCAGACCTCTCAGCTCCCTGTCTAAATACTGCCTCTGTGTGACTGACAGCAAGGCAACAGCACACTGGCATTCTCCTTTCAGCCACTCAGCAACGCTTTAACAAAAACCACAGGATTTAACATAAAACTCAGCTCAGAGTGTCACCTAACGCTCCATTTCTGCCCTGCAGTTCTTTAATTATTTAACATGACATGATTTCCTTTTGTTGTTGCTGCTGAACATCGATATTCCCTCTCGCAGCAAAAGTAGTAACGTGTGAATTCATTAGGATCATTTAAATAACAATTATTTTCTGCTGCGCATAAGAGCAAAATACCTACATGCGACAATATACTGGCATTTTTTCTATTCCGAGTAATATAAGCTTAGGAAAACTCTTCCTTTGTATTCTGAATTTCACTACTTGGAAGCGGTACAAGTGTCCTTCATCTTTGATTTATTGTTATTTGTTTAGAAATTGACCTTTTGAAATTAAATTTTAAAATATATAAAATGTTATTTTCCCATACAAGGAGACAAACAAGAGTCATCAACAGGCAAAAAGAAGACATTGTAAATGTTGCAAAAGCTTAATAGCACAAAATTAACAATCTATGTGGTTTTGCGGGATTCAATTAGAGGAATATTTCGCTATTTCATGATGCACTTAGGAATGACAAAGCACAGATATAAGTATTGATTTTTTTGTGCATGTAACAAGATAAACAATATGTATATGTATGTATTTGCAGGGCAAATTGAATCAAAATGCACATATTACATTGAGGGCCCCAGAATACTGACAGCAATTGAATTTGTCAGTCAAGAATTTAGTTAAAGAGTTAAAGACCTTTGAACTACCGGTGAGCAAAATGATTCAACCGTCCAGAGTATTAAGGATATTTATGGCATCTGCCTTGTGCTGCTGTTGTTACTGCTTATACACATGAATTTCGTTTTCTTTTCTTTTTTTTAAACATGCAGCACTGTGCTCTGCAGTACTGGTTTTTGTATTAGCTGCTTCTTTTATGCATGGGTATGCTTGAATCTTTTTATCTGATGTGCATGTGAATGTTTATATGCATGCTGGTGTGTGTCAACAGAAAAAAAAAATCCTGTGTGTGCAGTCGGGGTACAGTATGCGTGACCGTGCGCGTGGGGTGGTTCGAGCGCGAAAGGGATTGTCTGCAAGTGGCAGAGAGTTAGCAATGAGGACGATAGCTATGTTTGTGGATTAATAACTATTAATTCTCCTTTTGACTGTAATTGATGCTTAAATCTCCTCGCCCCTCCTCCTCTCAGCAGACCTCTTGTCCCCCCGTCAGTTCTGTCCTTCTAATAAGGGCATTATTCCAGGGGATTTCATGCATTCTGATAAATCAAATTAGAAGGCCAGTGACTTAGATAGATTGCAGCAAGTAATTAGAGAATCCTCGATGCCTTCCGCGCTGCCACTCATTTACAAGAGTCTTTGTTATCTACCTATCTGGGCGCAGCGTGAGCCGGTGTGTGTTTGCATCACTTCTCCCTCTTAAAATTCCTTCCTTATGTCACTGGAGAGACAGATCCCAGACCATATCTTGTCACCCGGGCTAGCACACTGCACATCGGACAGCGCAGTGGGACAGCCATTAATTGGAGCAACTTGGGTTGGTAAGTACCCACGTGTGTGTCAGTGACATGCAAGAACAAGGAGATGGCTTGACACATGGAGACAGGGGACAACCTGGGCTGGGTTGCCCCCCTCACGCCCACCCCTCCAACCCCACCCCTCACGACCCACCTACACACACATGCATACACACACAGCTCCTCCTTTGCCCCCCCGCCCTCACACTTCTTGCCCTCTAGAAACAACACCATGTTCTTAATACTAAGTCAGCGGTCACTATCCGTGTCAGCCGAGCAGTCTTGTTCACATACGGCAATGCTGCGTGTGTGTGTGTGTGTGTGTGTGTGTGAGTGTGTATCTGTTTTGTTCATTTGCAAGTATTTTTTTAACATCATTATCAGAAAAACAAATCTGGAAGTATTTGTACATTATTGGACTGTTTGCAAATTTTACTCAATTAATTCAGAGTGAAATACTTTACAATGGTTAGGTTCAAAAACAAAATACTGTACTTCTACTTCTACATAACATATTCAGGATACAACTTTTAATTGATTGGTTGATCTTCTGTGGTATTACTTTGGTATTACTTTACTGTGAGAATCTAAGTTTTTAATCCACCGTTGTTTGAAATTAAAATGAACTACGGTCAAACCAAAAGAGAAATCACTCCACAGGCAGGACCATCTGTGTACCTTACAATCATATTAAAGTCCAAAATCCTTACAGCTGCACTCCCTTCTGATCCGCCATATCTCCTCTATGGCATTTTTCTTTCTATTCTTTTTCCGCTCCCCCTGCATCACTTTCACAAAGCAGTCTGACAGAGTTCACTTTTCTCCTTTAAGAGGATGAATGAAGATAAAAAGCAAAGCAAAATGGAGCACAGGAGGCATCGCTTGCTTTGATTCATGATGGCTGGGAATCTGGTGCTCCTGTGCAGCCTGCCTGTTTGGCTACTCGCTCGCCTGCCTGTCTGCTCCTTCCCAAGCACTCTAATGGAGAGTCGTAGTCGGCTCACTGTGACACCGTCGAGCCATCAAGAATGGCTGATTATGGTGCTAAATATTGATCTCTGCCTCACATGTGTCAAAATTCCCCCCACCCTTTAATTAGAATTTCCCCTCCGTGCCATACAGGAACTAACCGAATATATTAGAGGACTTCATGAGGAGGAGGGGAGTGCAGCAAGCGGGGCATAATTGTGACCTCTTGTCTTGCCTCTTCTCTCCTGAGTTTTGAGATGACTCCCAACTGTCTGTCTAATGCTCCCAGTCTCTGCGATAATCAGACTTATTTTCCTCATCTTATCACAGGATGATCCGCCTGGCTGTTCTGTTCTCCATTCTCCTTTTCTCTCTCTTCTACCTTTTCTTCCTCCCTCCTCCGTACCAACTTACCCCTTTTTCCCTAAATTTTGCATAAGGTGTTAAAGACGTTATTAATAACATAATGTAAACATTGTGGTTTAGTGTTTTGGGGGGGGGGTTTGTAAATGGATGCACATTTTAAAGCCTGCAGCACGCTTCACAAACAGTTCTACTTTATGTTACCCATTGAGTTACTTTACATTTTTTTAACGATACTCTATATGTGTTTTGGAGCTGAGGATGCCCTAACCCTACAGTTATGCTGTTGTAATACATGCAGAATGCTCTTTGGCCTCGTCTCACTTCCCTGAAAAAAAAACCTTGTCATGGTGGCAAATGCTGGTGTATCTTTCAGTATTAAAGGTACCTTCACAGCTGTGCACATTATCCACTATGTGCTCCAGTGCACTCCTGTACCATCACAGATGGTGACATTTGAACTGATTGCAAGCCGGATATTCCCTCTCCTCTTTAGCCCGGAGGACAGTGTCTCTGATTTCTAAAAGCAGTTTCAAATTTTGATAGATCAGGCCACAGTTTCTAATTTTACTTCAGTCTTTCCTAAATGAGTTTGCTCCCAGAGAAGCTGGCAGGATTCTTGGCTCTTCTTTATATATGTTTTTTTTCTCCTTTGTATAGAGTTTACAAATAAAGTGAAAACTTGTGTTCACGATGATTTTCTGACTTGTTCCTGATCTCATGCAGTGATTTCCTGAACTGTCTGTTTTAAAGTCAGTGCTGCCAGAAGTTTGCAGCCATTCAACTGATTTTTCAGCTCGGTCCTCGCATAAAGCAATTTTGCTATTCTCTCAATCACCACTTTTGCGTACCATAGATGGTGATGAAACCAGCACAACGTGGCGTTTAAGTTGAGAAACGTTATTCTTAAATCGCTGAACTTTACCTATGCAGTCTTTTCTTTGCTACGCTCAAGCAAGTAAGAATGAAATGAAGCCAATGTAGAAGTGCCAAAAATTGCAGGTCTCAAGTTGCCACTTGAGGTCGGCTCCAAAAGCCAGTCAATCGATACAAATTGCAGCACAAAAACGCATGTTTGCAATCCAGCTTGATACAAAACAAAATGACTTCGGTATCTGTAGCTGCTTTTCTTCATGTTTTAACATCTGTATGAATGATTAACTAACACCTTTAAAGTTTATTGAGGCTTTTGTGACTGATACAAAGATACGTGTTAGGCCTTCTCCAGTTTGAGCCTCTTGGCTTTGTCTGTGGTAGTGATGCATTTGAGAGCATTTTCACCAGTGGGTGAATCATGGTGGCTACATGATGTCTATGATCTTTCACAGAATGATAAAGTTCTCCATACTTCTATGGGATACACTTTTAATACCTAATCCTGTCACTGAACAATTGGGAGATCTTCCACAAAGTTTGTTTTTAAGCATTATACAATTTTCCAGTATATTTGTAGCCAATCCCTCAACTTTTTTTTATTATTAAATTGTCATCGGACAAATGACTAAATGTCTTTTTCAGGGAATCAGAAAATATCTTTTATTTTTTAATTTTTTTTTTCTTTTAAGTCTCATCAAAACACCAAAAAACTATTTTTTTCTACCAAAGAAGTCGATTTTGCTTTTATCTAAAACAAAGGGTTAGGGCAGAATTAGGGTCAGGGTTACCACCTATCGTGACTTGGACCTCAGCGTTAAAAGCCTCATAGTGGTAGGAGTTTACCCCTAATGAGTAACAAGTGAGCTGTCAACCATTTGGTCAAACATTTTAGTGGCTAATGTCATCTGGAGCCTCAAGAGATACGAGTTTGTCAAATTATTTTCTCTCAGATATCATAAAGATTCCATTTTCTATTTTCAAACATAAAGTATTTACACCTAAATGACACTGATACAAGAAACATCCCTTAAGGCAGTTTATTAGAATTTATATAGCTACCCCACAAAAGACTTCATACAACAGTTAGTTGTATATTTCTGAAAACCCGTAAACAGATTTGATGTGTAAAACTGATGAAAGTTTTGATGTATTTGCAGTGTGTTTGTATTTCTTCTGATTAGTAGCTCAATAAAAGCAGTGATGTTAATTAGATATTTTATTCTGCAGCGTTACAACCACCATGTTGCTCCTAAAGGCAAGCCCATGCTCACTCTGTGCTTATGCACTATTAATAGATGAAATAAACATAAAAAACATTCGAGCGTTGAGATTCTTTTCCTTAGTAATGCTTCTCTGTCGTTGTTGCTAACCATGTATTGGAGCTGTCAGACTTATTTTATATTTTCCTCTGTGGTCGCTCAGTATTTATATCCTCAGTATTTTTATCCTTTCTGCATACTGTTGCATTCAGTATTATATATTTGTAGTCAGTTTCCTGGCTTTTACAAGTACAAACATGTTACATTCTTCTACAACCTTGTTCGTTTTTGTTTGTTTTTTTTAAATCATCTTTCTGCCTCTTTCCTTGCTCTTTTCTCCCTCTCTCTCAACCCACCTCCCCCCTCCCGCCCTCGCTCTCTTTCATTCTTTGGTTATGAGGCACTGGTCGTTATTATAGGACGCTGGCAAGCTTGCCGTCAGTTGCATTCTGGCGAGAGTCAAGTGCCACAAGGTGCCTTTTTCTATTTGTTTGTTTCATGCAACACTGCACCAGCCACTGACCTGTGGTATCCATGTCGTGCAAGAGGGAGTCAGGTTCATCCAATCAAAAACGGGCTGAAATTAACACTGATCTTTCCATTCCTGAAGAGAGACTGTGGCAAAAGGCAATTTCATGACTATAGGGTGGACTTTTTTTCTATTTTTTCTTTTTTTTTTTACTTTTTACTTTTGGATTATATATATTCTCCTCTTTACATTTTAATGTGTTTGTTTACAGCCGGTTTATGTCATAAACAACAAACCCAGGGTTTAAACTCATCATTGCCGTTGTTATTAATTACAGCCTAAAGTGTTCACCCTCAAAACAATTTTTTTGAGATTTAATCTGAAAGTGCGATATCACAGATTTTGTCTCACTCTGAATTCAATCTGATTCCCTGCAATTCAGGACATGCAATATTCATAGTTGATCCATTGACTGCTATTCAAGCGGGAACTATTTGAAGAGGGAAAGTTCATGTGCATTTTTGATGGATTGTGCATGTCTTCCCCTACTCTATATGGATAGAGCGCTTGTTTGAAGGTCAGTGATTCTCTTCAGTCAGAGTCTTCCCTCTACACTCCTTTTTTTGGGGTGGGGGAAGAATATCTCAAGTCTTCACTCCATATTTTTCAAGTGCTTCTAGGATGACTAGGTTGGATGACCTTGGATCCTGGTGGAGATGAATCTCTTTGAGCTTCCCCTCTCTGCTTTTCTTGAAGAACTCTGTCACGAAGAAAGACAATGACCTTCTGCTGTAAGACTTTTCATGTAAAATATCCACTTTTTTCCAGCTCTCAACCTTTTCATATCTTTGATAGCTCCTGTGTTTCTTGCTGTATGTGTTGAAATACATTTTCCTTTAACATACATCAATAATATCATTCTAGTTACGTGTTCCACTTTTATCTCAAATTACGTCTTTTAGTCAGTATATTTGAAGGGTGGGGTGGGGTCTTTTTTTCTATTAAAAAATGGTACATTTATGTGTGTGTGCCTTTGTGTTTGCATGTAGGTACAAGGGGTTGAACAAGGGTTGAGTGGATCTTGAGAGCTGGCAGGTGCATTATTGCAGCAGGCTGTGCCTAGCTTGACATGTGTGTTCCTAATCTCCTAGTGATATGACAAAGCTGTGTGGGGGCCTGGGCTGGATCTCTTCTGTCTGTTGTGACACACAAATACACACACACTCACACACACACCACAGCCCCCTCTCGCCTTCCTTTCTGTCCAACACACATCATATTCCCCTCTTGACCCTTCAAGAGTACCCCACTCAATCTACTTGCACTTTCTCACACTACATGTGTGATTAATATGTTCTGAGGGAGATTTGTAAAACCATTAGTGCATCAGTTTATGTAGTGATTACATGCATATAGTCTGTGCATTCGAGAAATAAAGCAGAGGCCTCAGATGCCCTTAACATGCATCAAAGTGTGCATTCATTTCAAGCTTGTTTACCTCCTGTTAGTCATCGTAAAGAAGAAAAAAAAGCATTGTGCCAAAAGATATGATGCAGTTGATGCAATCCTAGGATGTAATCTAGGACATGACATAGTGTGTTACATGGTAAGCAACTTCAAGTGTTTGGTTTACTATGTATTTACCTTTAAAAAAAAACCCCAGATTGCTTTCATTTCGCAAGACTAAATGCATGCAAAAAATGCTACAGACAGAGAAACTGTAATACTGAGAAGATGGCAGACCACACACATGATTTGACCCAAAGGCATGAACAGATTACATGTGCATGGGTGTGCTTCCACTTTACCGTGGAGCAACAGCACAAACCATAACACAGGATAAGGGCATATCCTTGTGGGAACAGAGCCAGTGCATCTGACCATGTTGACATTTTACAGTCTGACATCAGATGGAGGGATAGTCCAGTTTGCATCCCTGCATTCAGTCACATAGTTAACAGTGTATAAACTGGAGGTATTACAAGGTATGTTTTTACTCATTAATTAAAAATGCAACGATTGCATTAAATAGTTAAACACATTAATCAAATAGCTGGCTCTTGGGATGAAATTATTTAAAGTAGATTTTTTTTTGGTGAACATTGTTGTCCACTCGTGATAACCCATGTGCATCATCCGAAGCAGCTTCTTCTTTCCTCCGTTTTTACAGTTTACTCCTCAGTCTCCTCCAGCCTCGCCCCAGAGACCAAATGCATCATTTGAGGCTCATACAATTCACTGCTTACCGAGCCACTGGCTCCTACCAGCCTGATAGAGGCATTTTTCGCCACTTAGAAGCATGCACTGTGTGTCCGATCCCTTCCTCCTTAATATGTCCTCTATTACCATCAGGCATTTAAGCCTGTTTTTTCTACTTCAGTGACCACTGAGCACCGGCTTCATTAAAACTAATTGAATCGGAAACATGTCTGCCTGAGGAAACATTAACTCTTTCTATAAAGGAAATTTCCGATTTCACTTTGTCAATAAGGTCAAAGGACCGAGCCCATGTGTTCGATCCTGATACATGCGGTGCCCATAAACGTAATCTCATCCCTAAATTCTTGGGCTATTTCATTTGGGCATCTATCAGCACTGAATGCACTAATTTAGCCTCGATTAGCTTTTTGTGATGAAAAGAAGCAAATAAACAAACAAAAACACCATTTCTCTTTTCCCCCCCATTTATACATTTTTTTTTTAGGCAGAAACCTGAAGGTTTCTTCAGGTTTCTGCTCTCCCACATGATGTTCTGTCAATTTCATTGCATTATTAATTTCTTGTGGTTAGCATAATTGAGTCTTGGTACAAGCATTACATTAATGGATTTTACTGACCACACTTGAAACAATAATTTTATGGCATCCGTCAGAAATCAATGTGCGATAACAGAGCACACACAGCTGTTTAATGTGAAGTAAATATTTATGAGTGATCTGACTAGACATCAAGTTCAGTCAATCTTCTTTGAAAGGATCTGTGCGAATGATTAACCTCATTTTACTGGTGCTGCCTGGGCTGGTAATGGCTATTAGAGCTAAGAAGGAGTGAGGCCTTTGATTTTTGGCTTCTCATCATTCACAGCTTGTCGCATCCCTTCATCCTTCATACACGGCTGCTGAATTGATTGTCTGTTTAGTCCTATGAATGATAAAGCTGCTCTGGGCCACAGGCTGAGAGGGACAGACATGGCTCACCTCCATCTATATGCAAGGTGGATTTCTTTTCCTGCCTCGCCGCTCGGAAATCAGCTTTTTGCATTATTTATTGGACAATCATCAGCATTTCAATATGGTAAATCAAATAGTCACAGTAATATAACTATAGACAGTCTTATCCAAAGGGCCATCTTTCAACTCATTATTCATTCATTTTGTTTAGAGCAATAGTCGGCAGGACTCATGAGATTCATAAGTTGTGTAATCAACATGTTTTACTGCAGGCTCCCACAGCAAAGTGCTTCGCTGCCTAAACAGAGGGAAAGGTAACACGAAAGAAATTGATGCCGAGGTTGAGGGAAGAGTGGATGCAGTGAATGAACGAAAAGATGCCGAAAAAGGCTGTCGAAAAGGCAGTGAATGTTGTTTAAATGGCCAGATCCAGGTAATAAAGACTGCCATGTGGTGTGCAGACATATAGATCCACTTCACAAGCTTTCATCTCCCTTTGTACCTCAAAATGACTTTCATTGGCAACTATAAAAGACAAAAAGAGTTTTAAAAAGTCATTTTGCACGTGGCTTTGTTTTAGCTAGGCCAGAGAAAATAAATACTGTGACCAAAGCTCACTTGCTGTATCCCAAGAGAGCAGACAGTGGGCAGCGTGTAGGCTGCCACTTTTGTACTGTTTTGCACAGAAGTTTGTATCAGATGTATTCATGCATCCTTATAATTATTCTTCCTTATCTCCTTCTGACTGCCGCTGATTGCTACTTGTTGGTTCTGCACTTTAAAAACAGTGTAGTTCTTCTCCATCTAAATGCAGTTTCAGCAAAAGCAATGCCTGCTCTTTAGATGTCTACTAAGTTCTCATATACTGCAAAGATGCACGGTGTGGTTTTCTCCCACTTCAGGTATCAAGTGATGCAATGATCTAGCTGTTAATTAACACATTTTGGCTTCCTGATTAAAATAATATGAATAAAAGCAGTTGACAGTGGAAAATGATTTTCAGATTAAATACCTACAACTGACTGACAACACTTTAAATCCACCACATACAACACACGTGAACCTGTCAGCATCACCACAGTGTACAGGTGAGCGTGCAACCAAATGCAAGACTGCCACAGTGTGCGGAGTTCGTGTCTCTTCTAAGACTGAGAGATTTTTAATTCGATGTCTTTCTCACCTTGTGTATGAGCACTTAGAGGCAGATATGCGGGCTTTGTTCTTGGGAGACGGCCACCTCCACCTGCTGGCTTTCGTTGTTGTTCTGTGTTCAGGGGCTCAACACAAGACTGTAAAAGTGAAAAATGATTTTCTTTTCTTTCTTGTAGACCAACTTGTGCTCACACAATCATGCCTAACCTTTCGCTGGTGTCCAAGAGTGGGGAAGAAATTAGGCACTTAATAAATTGAGACTCAAAGTCTTGCAGCATATATATAATCATGCACAAACAGTGACAGAAGTGTTGGCTACATGTGTCATGTTTTATTGTATTGAGATAGACATGTATAAAACCTAACTGTACTTAGAGTCAATAGAGGAAACTTGTGACATTGTAATGCACCCTTTCAACAGATCTGCTAAATGTCAGCAAACTGGTTCTGAGCACAATCCCAATTTGCCTTGGAATTAGCACTTTACAGTGACGATGTAATTATTTAGACAATTTATTGCCTGCTGCTAATATCTCTCAAAATAAGCTGTTCCCTTCATCTTGATCATGTGATAAATGTGGAATCGTTGTGGATAAGTCCCAGACATGCCTCAAAGCCTCGCGTCACTTCTCCCTCCTGATAGACTGAAGGAAAGGCTTAGTGACAGCGGCCCTGCCTCACTTTGTTCAAGCTAATCACAGCCGTTTTGTATACATTTCTAAATGACTTGTATTTCTACTTGTGCAGTTCACAATATGCAGATGTGATGTGCAGCGACATCTCACAAAAAATCTTCACCGCAGTTGCGTGAGATTAATCAGCGCACTGGATTAAAGGATACAGCCTACATAGGGACGTTTTTACCTGTGTACTTTAATGGCTGATACAGCGGAAGGGGGAGGATGTAGAAGAAATAAGAGGCGCGGAACTTCATTCCCGGGGGGTTTGTGGGAGGTTGTCGGTAAAAGCTGGCGTATTACTAAACTATTAAAAACCAACTGGGTATCGTATTTTCACAAAACATCGGCCTCGGTTTGCAAAAAAAAAAAAAATGCCGCACAACGACGCAGTAAAGGTTTCCTGTTTGTGCATCATCATATGTCTCTTCACTTAAATTTCACAGACAACTGGAGCGCTGGAACGCGAAATGCGAGCCTGCGCTACCTGTGCTCAAACCGGGTTTCACCTCTCAGAAAGCTTTTCGAACGCCTTTTTCTTCTTATTTGTAATGGCAAGTTGCATTTAGACGGATTTTTTTATGCCAGAAAACTGCCGACTGTAAAACTGTTTAGTTCTAGCTCTGATCTGACTTGTCGGTAGGATAGGTTAAAAGTCTGATTTTAAATTATAAAAGGTCAGTGGAGCGGAAGCGCAAAAGGAAAAGAAAATCAGCTTGTACACAGACTGGGATAATATAAAGCGCGTCATTACATTTTTAATCACCTTTTTTGGTAACGAGGAAAGTCGAGATCCACAAAGTTAAAGTTTTATAATCATCCGCGCTACATCAGCAAAGAACAGATGAATTATAAGATGAATTCCGATGTTCTCATTTAAGCAGTCGTTCGAGAAATTGTTTTTTATGTTCAATTTAAATTCCTACGTTTAATCTGTTGCATCGCTTCTTTAGTTAGACAGCGACATTAGAAAAGGGAGGAAATCTTTTATCGGCAAAGGATAGACTAATAAAATTGTCACCTTTATTTGTTAAAATATTAGAAATAATTGGAAATACACACCTGCACGCATGGCGACACTTTAGAACTCCTAAAATGTAAGTGGGTTAAATTGAATTTGGATAAATGAAATATGAGCTCAATAGAGTCGGAAAATGAAAGCTTAAAATTGTGAAGTCGTTAATATGCGCCTCTGTAAAGATTCATATTTTTGTCAAATTTAAAAATCCAAATCCAATTAAAATGGGCCCGCCTTTACGAATATTTCATCTTTTAATGCAACGACTTACTCCCTTAGCTTGAACTAAATATCTCATCGCATCCTGTCACGTTTTTTAAACAGGATGATAACAGAAATTATTATTATTGTGGTGTCCTTATAAAAAACGTTTGGGTTTTTTTGCGCAATCGAGCCTGAGCGCTGATCGCAACAGCTTCCACAAAACTGAGAATTCAGTGAAGAAGTTATGAGAAAATGCATCATTTCTCGTGTGTCTCGCTCTCTCTTGGGGATTGGAAAAGTCTGAATTTGAAGAATAAATTTCAGAGAAAGTGTTTAGCAAAGGATCGATTTAAAAGTTTTATTTGTAAACATTAAATATTTCTTTCTCTCTAAAGTTTTTTGAATTCGGCACCAAATGCGTCACAGAAGTTGTAAGTACACCATGATGCCAAAGATGTAGGCCTATATCACACACTCATGGACCTCTTCATATAAGATGGGATTTTTCAGTTCCAAAACGTGTTAAATTATAACTAGCTAGACGCTTATAAGACATAAAACATAGACAACGTGCTCAGCATGAAACTTGGATGGTTTGAAATCGTTTAAATTGCACCATGCTTAGTGTAGCTCTTGGCAATAGAAATAATAAATATATAGAAACGTTTATATTCAACAGCAACAATACTTACAGCACATACAAACAAGGAATGTCTGACAGTTTTACAAACACCATGGGTCCCTCATTTTCTATACAGATGAAATATTTTTCCACATATGCGTCATACATAAAAGGAGTGCCATAACTACGAATCAGTATCAAATCTAGCAGACTACATAGTGTCCGGTATATATTATATATAGACATCACCTCAGCAAGTGCCTATAAAAGAAAAAGGAAAAGGGGTGGGAGGGGAAAAAAAGAAACTAAATCATGCGTTGTCTTTTCTGGATGCTTTTGGGATCCTGTCAGAAACACATAGGCACGAGTCAAAAGAGAAAAGAAAATTAAATATTTTCATTATAACAAACTTTTTACACATGTTATAAACCGATGCATTGGAGGCATCACATAATCTATCATAATATACAGTGTGTGTGCGTGGGTTTATATATTTCTATATAAATGGAATATATTACATCTGAGTATGCTGAATCAGTAGAGCCGAGGTTAAACAAACAGTAAATGATTGCAAGACCAAGTTAAATTTGCTGACAGTTTGTCCACCGGAGAGCATTGACCAGTGATAATTCAGTTGTTTGGCACAAACAAAAGAGAGAAAAGGGGGAAAAATCAAGGCCCGCACAGCCATTAGACTTTGTCTTTTTTCCCCCTCGTGTTACTGTTTCACGAATTCATATTCATAATGTGGTTGTTCTGTTAGCATATGGAGCTTGCAAATATTCAGAAATAACAACTTTAAAAATCGGTCAAGTCTGACACAAATAGTCTTTTGGAAGTTCTTTGAGGTTCGCCATTGAGTCAGACTCAGAAAGGTAGGGTGTCGAGGAAAAGTTTGTCAATTATTGCTGGCGGAGGGACTAGGTCCTCTAGCTTTAGGTAAAAGATACGCTGCAGACCTTGGGTACAGAGTGTGCGCAGTTCTGGGAGCTTTCCTAAGAGTTTTGACAAGTAGTTGGGACGATTCAAGCCGCCGCCATTGAATGTCACTTGATCTTTGAGGCAGTTGACGATCTTGTTTTGGAGATCCTCGACTCTCTTGGGTTCCTTAAGTCCGTGTCGCTCTGAAAAATACAATTAACAAAGAAAAAACAGGCACGGATAAATAATCTATGATACGTCAACCCTCTCATTTTTCATAAGCGTTGTGAACCATCCAGTGTTCATAAATGCACCGTCGCCTTTACTCACCTGTTACCATGGCCAGTGCTGCGATGCAGGAAAAAGCTGAGATGTCTATATTCATACTCTGCAAGTTGGAAGAAAACTCCACGATGGCGTCTACCCACTCTCCAAATCCACGGACGCACTGTAGTCTGTGTAAAACCACTCCATTACAAAAAATAAGCTTTCCTTCCACTGGGTTGGACCTGCAGTTATTAACAAAATGTCATTAATTATGCTTGGTAATAAATGTGGATTCAAGAGCCTTCTAATTATTGGGCGGCTAATAAAGCCAAAAGCAATGAAGCTTGAAGGAGGGACTGATGATTATCTAAAGCCTAAATTGTTTTATTTAGTAATTACTCAGTCTCACCTGTATGCCAGCCGTAGGACAAAAAGTTCAAGGAAGGCGGATTCAAAGAGGAGATCTTGATCTTGCTTCGGTAGATCAGAAAAGCCAGGGATCTTCTCCGCCCAGCCTCGGATGATCTCCATGGAGCCCGTCAGGAGATCATAGAACTGCTGGATATGCTGAGTGTTGTCTCCAGTCATTTGGTAGTCAGGGTTAGCCTGGAACTGGAATTTAATTTAAACAGCGCCTTAATGAGGTCCTTTAAAATATATAATCCGTGAAATTGCAAATGCCCATTTCCAAGAAGGAGAGAAAGATTTCTTTTTTTTAACCGTTGAATTCATGTCTCCTTTTTATTAAGTTCTGCATCTCAGTGCAGCTCACTTAAAATATGTCACATTAAAAGGCTGGCAAAGTTTGGAATTCAGCGATGTATTACAGAAAACTTTCAGGGTAATATATTTAGTCCTAAAGCAGGACTAAATTAAAGGGGTCGCCAGTCTGGTTTTATCTGCTTTCTCTGAATAATATTTAACTCTTTTTTTCCCCCAAATGTTCTGTGAGTGTGTGACTTTTTATTTCTGGGATTATTCGAGTCACTTACTCTGGAGTAGTCTAAAGCGGACATGGAGGGATTGGAGTCCACATGGGCCCTAACAAGTGCGCTTATGAGGCTGACCGGCGGCGAGGGAGGGGAAGGCTCTTGGGGACTTTTGGGTTTGGATGGTAGGCGTCCTCTTCGACCTTTTAGATTGTCCGTTCGGACAACTGCAAAATATATAAAGATATGTGATTTAGATAAATCATCAATATACAAACTCCAGCTGGTGTGCGTAAATACCTATTAGTGGATAAATTCACAACCCAGTACTGCATTACGCACGTTTCCCAGTGTGTCAGATGAAAAATATTAACCACCGGGACAGAAATAATTGAATGCATAGCCCAAACGTACCTTCTCTCACCATTCCGACGACAAGGCACTTCTGGAAACGGCAGAACTGGCAACGGTTTCTTCGGCGTTTGTCAACAGGACAGTTTTTATTTGCTAAACACACGTATTTTGCATTTTTCTGTACTGTGCGCTGAAAAGAGAGAGAGGGGGAAAAAAACCACACAGTCAACTTTCGGGCCCATTTCCAAGGTTACACAATTCTGACGCACAACTTGAAGGGGAAATGCAAGGATGAAAACAATATAATATAATTTATATTGAATGTTTTGAATTGTGCTGTATGAACCAATAATAATAAGAGAAGCTCAGCAAATACGCATTAGTGGTGTTGGTTATTATTTCTTTTCATTCGATGTCACGTCTGTGTGGACAAGTATGACTGCCATGTGGTTCTTTTTTGTACGCGCACTCACACTTGTATTAAAGTCGGGTTTAGTGTTATTGTGTTGCCTTTGATTTATTTGGTTTTTAAGTAACTGAGCAGCATTTAACACACTGCGCTGTGAATAATAATGACAGAATGTCTCGCTGACGTAAAAAACAGTAACACGCATTCATTGTCGCTGTCATTTCAGCCCACCTTGAAAAATCCTTTGCAACCCTCGCAGGTTCTCACTCCATAATGTTGGCAGGCTGCGTTGTCCCCACATACCGCACACAGACCTTCGTTTGACGGAGATCCTCGGGACGGGGGCGATGGCACTTGGCTGTCCATCAGCTGGTGCCCGTGGCTGAGCTGCAGCGAGTGAGGAAAGGCCAGGCCAGACTGTTTCCGTATAGCGCTGGGCACCGCAAAACTCTGGCCGTCCGGGCCGCGGTGTGCGCCCGGGTTGTCGTGGTTCATGGACACGTGCAGCGGCCCGTCGAACCGCATCTGACAGCTGGAAACAGGAGTACCGGGCGGGGACTGTTTGAAGGAGAAGAGCGAAAGCCTTGACACCGGATTCTTGCGCTGGTCTATCATATGAGACGTGGCCGCAACATAGTTCTGGTGGAAACTGTGGAGGGAGCCAGGGTCCTCCCACATGTGATTAGGCTGAACCTGGAAGTTTGGCGTACTTGGGGCGTGAGGCGAGGAGGGTTTGAAATACATAGGCCCAGAGTGAGCCATCATTTCCTCAGACTGGGGTGGCAGGTGGCTCTGCTGATGGTAACTGTGCATCTGAATGTCCTCCACTTTGATAGAGGACTGCTCTCCGGAGTGGGGCATCTGATAGAGACAGGGCGGTTTAACGTCGTAACTGGTGTTATAGTTGTCCATGAATGTACTGAAACTTGGTAGAGAAGTAGTAGCTGTGATCTCAGTGTTGGTCAAGTCCATGCTAAACTTAACAAATTCGGGTGTTAAGAAGTCGCAGCTGTATTCTCCTGCGGTGTGGTAGCTGTAGCTCTGGGAAGCTGGACTGGCTCCTTGAGGTGATGATCCATACTGAGCCTGAACGCAGGGCATGGCTGAAAACCAGACGGGTGCAAACAAATTAGAATTTTTCACATAAATGTTTAAACGGAGAGGGAAAGTTTTATATATCAATGTAAAATTATATGAAATGTCCACAGCAAAAACTACACTAATTTAAACAAGTGTGGGATTTCAGGTAAAAATAAAACTTTAACACATAAATGTTTCACATCCTACCTCAAGTCTTCTGACAGTTTTCCGGTGACACTTGAAATGGGTAATGTCAGGAGCTGTTGTGTGGGTGTCGGGATAGAAGAATGCGACTCTGTTCTGGTTCTTCCCCTAATAAAACACAAAGCTTTGGAGTTACTAGATTATACAATAAAACAATCTCTCTAAAAGGAGAGATCACACATTGGTTAAGGATAAGTCTATTTGCGCGCAAACCATACCCCGTTTCCAAACGTGCAGAGCATGTTACAACATTTTATTCAGTGTTCTAATGAATATGAACAACATGCTATAGAAACCAAACCACAAGTATTTCTTTTCTTTTGTTAAGATGCTGGTTCGACGTGAACAGACCAACTTTGCGCACTTGACACTAGTAAAAACTTGTCTAAAAAGCAGAAAGCTGAAATGTGGCATTAAATGACAGTCACATCTGAATAGTCTCAGTCAAACTTAATTGCGTGTAATTTCAATTTAAGGATAGAAAAAAGACTTAGATTTTAAAAAAAAGATTTCAATGCCTCGGAGAAGCCGGACAGGACGAGCGAATTCGGAGATTATGTTGCAAGAAAAGAATGAATGAATCTTACCTCTTTCACATCAGGATCGTGACTTTCTGTCCATGCGATAAGCATGTAGGTGGTATTCATCAATTTTAGTAAAAGCTCCAAATCACGAGCGTAGGTACAAGCAATGCCAAGCAGGGAAGTGAGTCCGCGCACCAACAGCGACACGAGCTTCGACTATCCAGTCTGGCCAATGTGGCTTTGTTTATGTGAGCTCTAGATACCCTGGCCCACGTGTTTCAGTGCGCAACGTCATCGGCGTCGACATCGACGCGGACCAATCTCCTCGGGAGCTTTCTCAAGCCCCAATTTTTCTGGTGAGTATGTTTGTCTTGTGGTATGTGTTCTGTGTTGCTTCCCACATGGACATTAGCAGAGATGTAGTGGAGGATAAACCCACCTAAACTCAGTTCAGACACCTTGGTGTTTGCACAGGGCTTACGTCATGCTTGTTTTAAGCTGACATGAGTCTATGTGATATGATTTCGATGTATTTGCCACAAATCTCTAAAGTAAATGATGCACGTTTCCGATGGACTGGTGCTGTCACTGTTGTTTTCCTCACTGTTCTGGCATGCGGGAATAGTATTTACAATCGGGGAAAGTTCATTTACTACCATGCACTACTCCAAAAAAAATGAAGGTACACTCCAAGGTTGCAGCAGGCCAATATGTAGCCAAGTGTGCGGTGTATTTTTGTGGCATTAAAACAAACGTACACACACCCCTAAGTGGAAACACGTCTCCTTACTAGCACTGAGTTTATGCATGGCCTGGTTGTCGGTATTTGAATGTGAAATTAAGATGAGTGTACACCGGGACACATATAAGGCACAGTTATGTCACAACGTCACAATGCTAGACTCACTGTAGTTGTATGAAATAGCCCTAATGAAGCAGGGGTCAATATTATTCTTTGTTATCTTCTGACAGGATTTCTGTAGGCTATTTCAATTGTGTTCCAAATTTAGACCTCAGATGGGGTGGGGTCTGCGAGGTGGGCTGCCTATTCATAGCGCTGGTAGCGCGCGTGTGTGTGTGCGCGCGAGAGAGAGCGCTTCTGTAGGAGGAAGGGGGGATAATTAGCGGGCCTGTAGCCAGTTGTCATGGGGGACCCAAAACAGGGAAACGTGATAGCAGCGCGCAGAATAAGAGTGACGCAGAAAACGCTCAAGTTGACGCGGTCGCCAAAATAATCTGCTGGCCTTATTGTTCTGCAGCGATGGAATAACTGATCTTCGCCTAATCTTACACCAACACCTTGTAGCCAGTCGAGTTGGCCTAAATCTTTCTAGATGTACGCAGGCTTGGGAACCAGGCCCAAGAGAGCGAGCAGAAAGTGCATTCGCAGAGATGTGGCTCCACACGCTACAGCAGGATCTCGCCGCATGCAGCATCATATGTTATTGCTGTTGGACTGCTGCTTTATTACATGAACCACAGAACAACCATCAGTCTTGAAGCTGTTTTATGTACTGCCCCGTACTCACAGCACACACAATAAGAGTGCGCAAGAAGAGGGGTGGGGGAAAGAAAACTGTATATCATGGTTACACTCACCTCTAGAGGACACTATTGTTCGCCAGCCATACATCACAAAGCTCCTGTTTCTTACAATTAACCTTTTAATTAACCTAACCCCATTAAGACTGTGTGGTCACGCCCAGTCGTTTTCAGGTGGACTATAAGACGGGATTTGTAAATTACAGTTTCCCCACACTGAACTGTGGATATCCGGAAGTAAAATATTGTTCCTTTTGCATAGATTATGGCGCTTTTCACATTGTACTGACCCAGTCTTGTGTCATCATGATTTCGGCTCATTAAACAACAGTTATCCTACAGCCATGTAAATATATTTACATAAAGTGGAATATGTGACCAACCTCCACAAAAAACACAAAAACTATTTTGACTTAAAACGCTGATGACAGGACGCCGCTTGGTTTTTATTGACTGGTAACAATTTTCCATTTAAAATTAAGCTCGGTTAGCGTTTAATTGGCCGTTTTACCGAAGAGTAATTAACTTCCTATTTGTGTGCACAGTTAATTGGCAGTCTGATGTGAATCTAACGGGTTAGTTGTAATCATACGGAAGATTATATGTTTAGGTTTGTTTGTAGAAATGCCAGAATGTGTAGCTTTGACTCTCTCTCTCTCTCTCTCTTTTATCACCGTGGGAGCCCCCATTATTAATTTCTCCCCGGGTGCAATCGAAAACTCTGTGGGAAATGCGTTTTATTAGTAGAAGAGACACTCTCGTCATCTCAAGGTCAAAGGATACCATATGAGTCTCAGTTACAGTGAGACCAGGGTCTGCCAGCTCCCCGGGGATTCGACCCTGAGTGCGAGGAGGGATGCGAACAGTGAGCCCCACTTGATTCGCTGGTCTCCATCATGAGTGTGGTTGTTATTAGCAACAGGCCCAGCGCAAAGAAACTTCAGAGTCAATTTTTTTGTTTTAATCCCTTTTGACAAGTCGGTTCAAATTAACGTCTTTACCTCCAGCAAGTATTCTTCACTATTTTTTTTGGGCGATTTGATATAGTCTATTCCTTTTCCCCTTCTCTGGAGATGTAATGTTCACATATAGTAGATGGATTTCAGGTATGGACCAAACTGACCATGTGGTGCAGTCTTCTCAGATACTGTGCAGCTCCATTTGACACATTTTAAGAGCTTTATTAACAACATTTGCATTTCAGTATAATACATTACAGCTTTGCTGCTGTGATTGGTTAATAAAGAGGATAAAAAAAAAGTGGTCATTTTCAGCAGTGAAATATGTGTTCAGATACCTGCAAAAGAAGTACATGGCATTTTAGCACAATGAAAAGTACAGGCTACTCTTCTACAAGTGTTTAACAAGTGAAGCATTTATGTGAAGCGGAAGGAAACAAAGTGCATTTACTAAAGTACTGTAGTAAAATTCTGACTTACATGCATACTTATTTCTTACTGCCAGCTGCAGTGGAGAACACTGTACTGTTTTACTGCACAACATTTACAGGTCAGCTATAATAAAAGATTTAACAGAAGAAGATTTTTCATGCAAAACAAGGTCAGCTCTCAAATACGATTATGTGTTTTAATTTAAGCAGCAAAATAAAATATAGGGACAATAGGTACAATTATCATCAATATCAGCAGTTTTGTTCAATACTTTCTTGGGCATGGAATAACTTAATTGGACTGAACATTTTTTACCTTTTTTGTGCTATTTTTACTTAAGAATCAACACTTCCTGAGCTGTTTGTAACATGCAAATGACACTTTTGTTGTAGATGGTTATTGCTTTGGCATAAGTCGTCCCACATTTACCGTTTAACAAGATGAATTTCTTTTGCTTCTTAGCAATCATATTAGATATGACATATGTTTGTTTATGAAATAACCTACAGAATAACAACACCGTTTCCCTCTAACACTATGCAGCATGTGAAGTTGCAGAAAATTGTGAAAACTCCATGAAACACCACTTTCTCATTATTGTATTGAGCACATAAGCTACTCAAATTAAGAATAAGTGGGAACTGAGAAAGAGGCTTCCACTTCTTAAAGACCTAATCGTCGCGCCATCTTTAAATTGCATTGTCTTTTTTTGTGAAATTGGATTTAAATTAGAAAAGAAGTTGCGCCGTTCTCCTTAAACTGCAGCCTAGATAGTTTGCAAAATCTCCCGGTCGCTTCTACAAACCTCATTTCATCTCAAAGCACTGGCAGGTATCAAACTTTCTGAGAATTGAACAGCCAGACCCTGAAGGCATCCCTTTGCTCAGTGTCTTCTTTCCATTTCTAGATTCCCACTTTACAAGCTTAAATGTCTACTTAATATGCTTTAATGCCTGCTCTTTAGAGCCAGGGTGCACTTCATCACTTTTATACACCTTTATATAACACACTGTTAACTAGCAATGCCTTATGGAACAGCTTGTCTTGCAGCTGGAAGGCTCCTCCATGGCATGATGGAGGTACCTGTTCACCATTCACAATGAGACAGTAAAATGGGAATAGAAGCCTCTGCATACTGCTGCTGTCTATATCAGTCAACGATGAATATTCATGAATCACAGTGTCATGACATGCTCTGTAATTGGCAGCAACATTAGTAATGACACTGCTGGTATCAATTCCCTGCATATTCATGTGGTGGGGCAATATTTCCTCGTGGTGCTGGGTTTTTTTTTCTTTTTTTTCAATCCTCCTGAAAGTGAAAATGTATTCCGAAGCTGCAGGTGTCCCTGGTTTCACAATCAATTGCTGGCTGGATTGTGCCCCAGTGAAAATCAGACAAACCATTAGTTTCTTTGTCAGTTTCTTTGATTAATAATATATCTGAATTATGAAAGGTTGAGAGGACGCTAAATATTGTAAAGTGAATTTCTTTCTAATAGTTATGAATGTGGACCTTAAAGACTCCTATATACCATGTCAGTGCCACTGGCTATTGGACTTTTAAAAGATCATTGATATAAAGCGTTGATTACTCTTGCCTTAAAAGTAACAAACCCAGATCATTTATTTTTGTAGATCACTAATAAGCATATGCGCTCTGCTTCAAACAATTTTTTATTCCATCCGATCCGTTTGAGGTTTGATTAGATTTTACAGTTTTCACAGGCACGCTCTTCCGATAGGCCAGACAGTGCGGCAGATTTCTTTGTGTACTGGAATTTGCTGCGATTCCATTTCGGCCCCACCAAAGTGTCCTAGAATGGATAATGAGGGAATTGGATAAAGCTTTGCATAAGCTGGAAGGCTTTCCCCTCTAAGTAGCTGGAGGAGAGGATTTTTCCTCTCATGGGTTCAGTTTGCCATGAACCGTCCAAACTGTGTTGTGAGGAGGCAGACCTGTTTCTCCACAAACAGGAAAGGCTGCATTAGTCATGTATCGAGTGATAAAGAAGTATTCAGATAGCTGTGGAAGAAAAAGTAAAAGTACCATTATCAGTTAACAAGTACAATGTATATTTTTAGTCTTACTACTAAGCGAATGTATCTCTGTATATGAGTCTCTCTGCATTTCTCCATGACTGTTCATCATATTTGGTGGATGTATTCCTGAGGAACAAAAGAAATGCGGTGTTGAGCTTGAAGATTTTTTAGTTCAGTGTGCACGAAGCATTTAGCATTTAAATCTCATAACCGCGCACTCTACCTCTTTAAATTGCCTGAGTCTCAGCACAACATCTCAGATACATGCACAACATGTGGGAAACACTGAAAATGTGGCATCGTATCATCAAACCACTCACCGCTGCACTGTGTAAGTTTGTGACCACTTAAGTGTGTCATTATTAACTATCAGCTATAGTTTTTCTTTTAAATTTATATTTTGTTTGTTTTTCAAAGTGAACACAGTTATGTATTGAACAAGCACTTATGAGTAACAAAAAAGTAGCAAGCTAAGTTTCTATATACAGATAATTGAGACATCTATTTTTCACCAAGAAGACAACCCCACTGTGGGTTAAATACCTGGGACTCATTTGAGAACAGAGGAAGACTCTGATTTCCTAAATAAGTCCAGTTGGTTTCTTTTTGAGCACATAAATTATTATAACCTGGATGATGGAAAACCTGCAAAGACATTCAGATGCTGTTTTTTTTTTTAATGTCAAATATTTGGGAACTAACTATCCACCCATCTACCTGTCCAGTTCAGGGGCTCTGGAGCCTATACTAACTGTCATAGGGAAAAAGGTGAGACAGACCCCAGGAGAGATTTCCAGTATATTGAAGAGCTAACACTAACTATGTATTATATTTTACAAGTTTATGGAGTGTTTTATGTACAGGTAATAAGAAACTATGACTGTAAAGTCTGCATAGTGGAATAAAAATATCATTTCTCCTGTTAAAGCAGGCAGATTACAAGTCCCTCACATTTCTTTTTAAATACAGTAATTGTGTAAATGTACTTAATTACTTTCTACCATCTACCATTTCTTTTATTAAGACTTTGGAGTTTGTGCAACCTAAGAAAAGTTCCAATCCATAAATTCCATGTGCAATTTACCTACCACACAACGCCTGCAGTATGCAGTTTGTTTAAGCAATGGATTGCTTAGGCCACTGTACACCGCAAAGCTCGTTGCTGATTTTTCTTCTTTTTTTTCTGTTGCTCACCAACTGAGCTGTATCTGGGCATTACAGGAGGAGGTAGCAGTAATGGGAACCGCTGTCAGTGCAAGGAGGCGGCTTGTTTTCATTTTATGGCCCTACTGCACTGACAGAATAGAGAAAAAAAAACATGTGAGATTCAGTGTTGCAAAGCAATGAGTAGTGTTGTTAACAAAGTCTTATTAGTATAAAAAGGATGCTTCAGATTGCGTTTGTTGAATAAAATTTCAACGTGGATTTAAAGATGGTACTTGTAACTTAATTTCACTCGGTGTTGCACAGACCTTAAACGTGTTCATTAACAGCAGGTGACTAAGCAAAAGTTAGTTTCCATTCTGTTCACTATTACCTGCTGCATATTATTTCTAACAAATGGTTGATGGTGCCTCCATAATGTGGACGTGTCTCACAGTTGCAGTGAACTTGAGAGCGAATGCCATTTGTCTTCTTCTGCTTTGCTTATTTTAGATAATCCAGCTCTATCATCATCATCATCATCAGTCTTGCAATTAGTCAAGTTTACTTGTTAACTTGTCTCAGCGTTGTCCGTCTGCTCGCCACATGCAGATTCTGTGATTAATCTCGAAAGACACTATTTTGAAATGTTATTGGGAGTGGAATATAAATAAGCATGTGATGTATTGTTTTTTATTGTTTGATGGTGTCTGACAGCTTTGTCACAGAAAATACATGGCTTCTTTTTCCTAAATCCATCACAAGGAATATAAAGACATATGCATAATAATGAAACACATTTATTAATGTGTACTGTCCCCTGGAGTCATATGACAATGAAATGGATGGCTGGATTTCTTTTGCATGGATGCTATAGGCCTGAGTGTTGCATGTGAAGGTGGCTGAACAGGTAAAAGGGGGACTGAACAGATAGAAGAAGAACCCCATCGAGAGGACTCAGGGGAATCAGAGGGATGAGATAAAATCCAACAAGTGATTGTTTAAGGGGTCCTAACTGCTCATTACAACCTCATAGTCAGATTGATTTACCCTTTTTTAAAATTCTGAATGTATTTGCATAAGTTTCTGTATGCCGTAAAAAGTGCTGCTATATACTTTTACATTTTTTCTTATTGTAAGAAAAAGCTTTAAAAATCCTTTAAATATCTTTACAATCATTGATCTGACTGCAATTCTAGTGTTACAATAAACCAGCCTAAAAAATGCATAAAAGCAGGATTACCCCTAATAATAATAATAATCTCTATCACAAGTCTGCCTTGAAATAGGTGGGCTATATGTTTATGCAAAGCCTGGAAAGGCTCATAGCCGTATTAAAAACACATCAACAGGTCATTTGGGTCACATTTGGGTGACATGTACATTTGGACACTGGGGATAATTTTAAATTAAACCCATGCACACCATCCTGCCCCTGTAAGTAAATTTTAAGAGACAGTATTGAGGTGTAAACAGCACAGGTGTGTTTGTTTTTAAATCTGGGATTTATTGACACTGAGAAAAAAAAACAGGAAAATCCCACCTTATCCTGGTTCCCAATATTTTCTGGTCCAACTTCTTTAGTAAAAAAAAGAAAAAAAAAATCCAATTTTCCCTCGTGTACAGGGATCTGTATCGGGGTTTTACAGGCAAAAGTAATAAAAACAAATAAATCCCAGTTTTTTCTTACAGTACCAGCACAATATTTTCTGTGAGGAGCTTTCCGAAAGGATTTTTCATGGCAGAGTCTTGTTCAGCCTCTGTTTGCAACTGCAAATGGGTATTCTCCATCCTGATGTTGCATAACCTCCTTGCCATTGTGGTGGAGCTGCTTTCCAAGCTGCCTCTCTGGGGCTTCCTCTGTAAGATGCTTCACATGTCTGCTAGAAAGTGTAGAGCAGCAGTACGTTTGAACTGGAAGGATTTCTCCCCTTCACACGTCTACGGGCTTTAGTCCAGTCACCAAAAAAAGAAATGAAAACTCTTTTGTTCTCTTCTAGTAAGGGCGTGCATCCTCATGTGGTTACCATTACATACCAAATCAATTATCTATGCTGCTGGTGAGAGGCTTCTTAAATATGTTTTGCCCCTTTATTTGCCCTGGTTGTCTATTGGCAGTGAAGAGGGGGGTTTCAAACCCTTTCTTCTAATCCTCAGTTATTCTTCCTTTCTTCTTTTCAAAACTGGGATTTATCGACCATCTGGGACAGCAAAGAAGCTTCTAATGGGCAAAGCAAAGAGTGATTTCACTGTTAAAAATGCTATGAAAGTCATATGACTTCCTTCAGTGTTTAAAAACATGCATATGTTCTCTAGGTTTCTTTTTTTTTTTTAAAGTTTTGTTCTTTTTAAATGTGGTCTCAGAATATGCGGTTGCTCTTTGTGCTTCATGCTGTCATAGTGGTAGAAATGATTGTTGTTTTTAACCAATGGAATATGTATGGCCCCACAATATTGTTCTCGTCATGAATATTACAGTGGAAAGTTGTGCATATGCGAATAGCATCTTGATCCATTCTAAAGATTTGGGACAGTAAGTATCCAAATGTTGATGTGTTTCCTTGGCTCCCATTGTCAGATCTCAAAACTGCCCCTGTGCAGGGAGACGATTTCTCATCAGGCACTAGCAGCCGGAGCACCAAGCTCATTCACGGAGGAGTCCGATATCTACAGAAAGCCATCATGAAATTGGATTACAAACAGGTAAATGCTTCATTTTTTCTCCGCAGCTGACACTTATCCGCAGAATTCCTGGTCCCTCTGGTCATATTGCTTTATTTACCCCCCTATGTTCATTTTTCATTCACGGGAAGCAGTGACATGTTTGCCTTGAATGACTGCCTGCCTGGAATTTTCTGAAGTTGTTTTAAAGGATTCTTACAACTTAGCAGACCTCTGTTGCTATCACACTGTAAATTAATTCGGGAAATTATCTCTCAGTAATAGGTGAAACAAGGCTTATGTACCCTCTTTTGCTATAAGTTGTTTAAGACGAGTCACCCAGGTTCAAAGTAAAATGTCACAATTTTCTGTTACGTTTCAGTCTTTGCGATATCTCATTATTCTAAGCCTGTGTTTTCTTTAGGAGCCTTATTTTGTTATCTGTATGAACATATGAGGATGCTGGAGGTGAGCAGCAGAAGAGACCAATTAGTGTGATTGGAGGAAACACAGCTGCCTAGTCAGCAGCTCAACAGTAAAATGCAGCCTGTGCTACACAGGGCAAATTAAAGCAACAGTATTTGGGAGCCGGTAGCTTGAACCTTCAGCTTGTATATTTACCCTTAAAACATATGATCTTATCCAGTTTTTCCAAAAAGACTGTGCACCAAAAAAGGTGATATTATTTTGTTAAAGGAATAACTTTTCTGATAACAGTGAACTGCCATAAATCACTGATGTCATCAGATGAAATACTTGCCCATGTGTTGTTTCATCTACTTCTTCCAAATAAATTACATTAAATTAAGGTTATGATTAAAATTTGATGAAACTATTCAATTAATTAATTTTTAAGCAAACATGATCAAGACTGATCAAAACAAAGAAGGTAAACCTTTCCCTCAATAAAGCCGTGGAGTCGAAAAGATGTAGAAGTTCGGCCGATTGGAAGAAAACTTTATAGTCACCTTTGGGTTTGAAGGCTCATTGAAGTGTAAGGTAAAGGAAGAGTAGACCATGGCATCTCTGCTCCATCTCGCCTTTGCTCTCTCTCAGACTTGGTTGAACTCAGAGGCCTTGATTTGATTGGTGCAGCCTTGAATCATAAGCTTTAATTGCACCTGACATTTAAAGCTTCTCTCTGGTATTTAAAGCAGTGTACAGGTGTGGTTCATTACTGAGAGGGGGATAGGAGATTTTCTGATTTCTCTTTCATTGCCGGGCCGTGGCACCTTCTTAACTCATCATGCTGCCTGTCACCATCGCCGAACCCCTCCCTCGTTTGCACAAAGCCATACCTAGCCCAACTAACATCAGTCAAAGAGTTCAAGACTATGATAAAATTAAGTCTTTTTTAGTGCTGTCCTAGAGGAAAATGCAGACAGAGGGGATAAAAGAATGTGACTATGTAGTAACAAGTCATCCTCGGCACATATCAGCCATGGAAATGCTTTATTTTTTCCACTAATGCTGCAAGGTGCTGATTCTCTTAATCCACCAGACTCAAGACAGACAAGCTGTGGGAGCCACTGTTTATTGCTCAAAGCCTCTAATCATGAAATCTTTCTTTGAGCAGTATATAGTGTGCTGTGCACATTACTATGCACTGTTAAAGTGTATGCATCACTTTCACTTGTAATGTTAAAAATTATAGCACTTATCACAGCTGGAGATGCTGATAGCAGCAATCTGACTGCAAATTGTAGAACCCTAAGTCTGTCCTGTTTTGTGTGCTTTAAAAAGTTATTTTTTTCTTGTCTTATGAGAAAAACAAGTTTGTAGAAAACACATTTAAGAATTCAACTTTGATAACAACTGATTTTCTGTATTAGCAGTAAAAAAAAAACATTTTATTTTACACATATATACATGGTGCTAAATTGTATGTTGTGCATTAACATTCATTTTAAGTAGTGCAGCTGTACAGCGGATGTTTTTATTCGTTTGTGTGTAATATAGTTAAATATATTGTGTTTTACACAGCTGTGTAATTGCTGTCTATGTGAGCGTAAACAAATTAGAAACAACATTTAAAAAAAACCAACCCAAAAAAAAAGCAGAAAATAGCCAGTAGCCATCGCGTTCCTACCAGTCCCAGGATCCATCTATCTCCGGGCTATATGTGCCTGGTGTTGGCATCAGAAAAACAAAGCATATGTTGATTGTTAGCCAGGGTGTACATAGCATGTCCCATTCACTCAAGGTCTCCCTTGTAGCTTCAAACTCCCAACTTTGTTTCTCTAGGCTATCTGTCAGACTTCATTTAGCATTTGAGGATATGTGGATTCCCATGTACTGCAAAAAGGCAACATACTTCTGAGGGAATATGGCCACTATCTGAGCAGTGATCTGTCAACCTTATTCATTTAGCAGAAGTAAGTAGGAGAGGGGGGTATTTTACATGAGCTATTTATATTTGTTCAGTTTTATACCAGTGTGTTTTTCTTCTTTTACCTCTAGAAAGCAGAGAATCTGAAACGCATCAGAGTATTTACTTAATAACTGTTTATAATAATTGTTATGTTAATACGATTTAATTTAGCCATAGTGTTTATCATAGAGACTCTTTTTCTTTGATCACAAACATTACACCATTTACATGTATTTAATTTTTCCTCGAGCTGTCTTTTCCACCTCTTTTCCCATAAACAACTGGGTACATTATGGCAGTGACATTTTCTGTCCTGACCTTCTTCAATGGGGATTGGGTTTTGACTGCTTGGGTTCATCTCCCCGGGATTTTTCAAGCCATCATTGCCAGATAGTTTCAACAAATAGACATTCCTTACCCTAAGAAAATGTTGTATTGGCAAAAATATAATTTAGTACGAAATGATTTTTTTTTTTTACTTCATACACATAAATCACATGGACAATCACTCTAACCATTCAGCAGCAAGAGTTTTTCAAATATTTAAAAGCGGCGCTTCACCTTTGCTTTTTTCATAAAAATCCGACTAGTCAACAGCAGCACGAGTATTTAAAATATTATATTACCGTGCCTAATAATTTTCACATTTCTGGTGTGTGTTGAAACTTTTTTTCTCCCATATTACGGAAATATTTTTCTCTTGTTGTCTGCTCAACTCTGCCCTTCTTCTTTCTGCTAAAGGAGTAATTGACAAAAGAATCTGGGATAATAACTCTATCTCCTGCTGTACCTGTAACAATTTAATTGGACAAGTCAGCCCAGCCAAGCATCTCTGGCTCTATGACTGGAAGACATGAAATTCATTGTCATTATTGTCCCTGTCATTTTGCAGCATTTTGTCCAGCCGCAGAGTTCCTCTCACTCCACTGAGTTTTGTACCTCCAGGAGGCTGGAACGACTGGTGGTGTGAGCCGAGCGGAAGTAGGGGCACGATGGGAGGGAGGGAACAAGAAAGAGGGCGGGGGTGGGCTCCTGTCCTCCAGGGAGCTTTGATGCTCATTTAGCTCTCCTCTGTCGTTCGGCCATTTGGGCTTTTAATTGCTGATGATAATAATTATCATCATCATTATTGTTATCATCTTCACTGTGCCGGGTTATCATACTCATGCTATGCCGCTCATTCATAAATCCTGGTTCCGTGATCTTACTAATCCTTGAATTCCTGACATTTAGTGTAGTATTAATTCTCCTGTTTCTTTACCCAGTGCCAATCTGTGACAGGCCCCACAACAGAGAGCTGTGAATCACGGGTTCAAAGGTCACTACAAGGCTCAGCAATCATCGAGGATCAGACGCTGCCTACCGGTGCCAAACCTCTCTCAAGTCTTAGCCGCTTGTGTGTGTGTGCATGCGTGTGCATGCGTGTGCTCATACACCACCGGTGGCATAAGTTTGCTAACCACATACTATAATGGTCACATTCACCCTACAGAGATGAAGAAGTGGATTCTATGGTCTTCCTAATACATCATGGCAGGGTGCATACTCTTGTATGTAATTCATTCTAAAATGTGGCCTTTAAATCTGTTGTTGTTGGGTCTTTTTTTTTTCTTTTTTTTTACTTTTTCCCTTCATTTTATTTATTTATTTTCCGTAGTGAGGGAATGGCTTCCAGCATGCTGTAGCATTAAGCAGAGCCCACCAGCTAGCTAGCCTCAAGTCGCTCAAACGTAAAATAAATCAGGGCACAAAGGACCCTGCTCATTCCTGCAAAGTAGCAACATTTTCCCTGGCCAACAATGAGGACTTGAACTTCCTTGGCAATAACAAATAGAAAGAAAGTCACCCGAGACACCAACATTAAAAGTGATTAATCATCTCTATTCTCTCTTTACTTTTGAACCAAGGGATTGTCCAGCAATAAATCTTCAAAGATGTACATAAGAATCACTTCCTAATGAAACTGGGCTTTGTTCATTTGTCACCTTTTAGACCCTTTCATTTAAATTACAAAACTTGTGACCTTGTGACTCTGAATATAGATCTCTGGTATTTTAGAGCTGAAGAGGGATTAATCCATAAATCTTGATACTTGATTTCTCTCTTCATTAAAAGGATTCTGCCAACGGATCTTCTTCTAGAAAGGAAGATCAGCCGCTGTCAAGATTTGTTTACCGTCATATTGACATATTGAAAAATGTGATTATTAGGAGGAGACGTGACCGTTTTCACTGATCACTGCTCTCTTTTAAAATGAAGCCTGCTGAAGTTGTGCACACAAAACTATTAAAGTAATCTTAATGAAATGTTCAAAAGACAGGAATAACTATTATGTACTACACAAGAGGCACACTCTCAAACAACCATTTTTTTTTTTTGCTCCTCAGCACTCTTTGTATATTCAAGGCATCAGTGCATCTATTCCTTGCATTCCCTTCCTTTTCCCGAGGAGCGGTTACCCTTCCCAGCGTAGGAGAGGAGAGGGGAGGGGCTGCCGGGGCCCCACACTCAGGCCGAAGGGCCACTGTGGCTTTAAGTGTGCTCCTTGTGTGGCCAGAGCAGCCATCGCACTGATGCAAAGTGACAGGGACAGATGTGACATATCGGTTCCGACACACTTCCATACCACCAGTCACAGGCTTGGGGTGACTCACATCCCCCTGCTCTGGTCCTGTCCCCCCGCTGCAGGACAACACAACGATGCTCGAATGAACCTCGCCATCGCCCTCACTGCTGCCAGGTATGGGGCTGCCATAGCCAATTACACTGAAGTGGTGCACCTACTGGAGAGGGCAGACCCTCAGACGGGGAAGGAGAGGGTCTGCGGAGCGCACTGCAGGGATGTGATCACAGGTAAATCCAACAAAAGCTGCTTCCTTCCTTCCTGCCTCACTCTATTCCCACTCTCTCTAGCCCTCACAACAGGGTTCCTCCCAGCGCCTCTTACTCAGTGCTAGTTTGCACATAGTCATTGCACATCTAATGCAGGGGCTTTTAATATTTTATAAGCGTTTTATGGTGTAGAGGACTGCTTCAGATCTTGTAGGGAGGAACATAAGACAGAATTAGCGTACTCCAAATGGCCTTACTTACCTTTTAAATGTCATGCATAGGGCTGGCTTTGGAAGAATAAAGCAGTTAAGGGTAAAAGATGGTATTCTGAAACATTTCATGAATAACCAAGATTTGAGGATCTCAACACATGACCACCCCCTGATGTTTTAAAAGATGGAAGTGTGCTCTTGGAGGAGATGTCTCACTTTAATAATGTGAGAGGAGGGCCTCACATAGGGAGGGCTCAGACTGAAAGGATAATAAAAACAGTTTTGTCATCAGTTCTTTTTTCTTTGTCTTTTATTTTTTCTTCTTTTTTTTCTCACTCACAGAGATATGAATTTCTGGCTTGTGAACGCAGTCATTCCTGGTCTTTTCTTCGCTTCTCTTAGCAGTGGCAGCATCACGCATCAAATTTTTAAAGGTAGTTTGTCATTCAGCTTGTTGCCAAAACAGATCATTTGCTATCCTCATGGTATCTTTTGATATGCATCCCATTATATACTGTAGCTCGTCAACATCAAGCATCACATTAACAAACATTTCCCTTCCACAATTTCAAAAGACCCTCAGTCACTGCCACTGAGCTACTCTGTGACACAAAGAGGCAAGAGGGAAATTAGGTATGTCTGTTTCCTATTAATTACAATCCTGGGAAGTCTCCCATGGACACACTCGAGCCACTCTATTACGGAGAGAGGGGGGCGTTCGCTGATAAATTAATAATCCGGCTTGTCACCAGCCACAGATGAATAGCCCCTGGTGATTGATGCTGTTTTCTTTCATAGGGCAGGAATTTGATGTCAGAGCCAAATGTGTTATCAATGCCACGGGACCTTTTACGGACGCGCTGTGGAAAATGGATGATCAGAAGAACCCCGACATCTGTCAGCCCAGTGCCGGGGTGCACATCGTCATCCCGGCTATTACAGGTAACTAACGGTGGACCCCTACGTCTCTGTCACTATCCTCCTGTATCACCTGCTCCTCAGCACTGCCGTCTCATCAGTTCATTAGTTAGCTGCAGTAGAAACTCCTCAGCCTCTGGCCACAACAGCCAGGCTCTGTCTGGCTGCTCTGCCTGTATGTCTAGCTCAGAGCAGGTGTTTAGTCCAAATGGGAACTTCAGCTCGGGAGTGTCACAGCTTCATGTAATCACTGTGTTAACTGCAAGAGAAGACTTACATTTCTCTTCAAACATCATCTATTCTTGCTGAGATTGCATCTCAATTTTTGATTGGATTCCTTTCTCTTTTGGGTCGGACTGAGATTTCTGCTTTCTTGTTGATGCATGTTATTTGTGTTGGTAAGGAATGAAGGCTACTCCTGTGACACAGCCTTCCCCCTCAGCTATTCCTGTGTTAAATTGAGTCAGTGCCATGTGCATGTGTTTTAAACAGGGCAATATGTGTACCCTGTGTTGAGGCTACGGGAGCAGCGACTGGAATTGAAACCAGCTGAATTAATCTCCTGGAAACAGCACTGACAGGAGCCTGATTATGGGGTGTCCCTTCAACCAGCCCGGCCCGCTTGTGCCCTCCCCTCTCCAGCAGACCAAAGGTTAATGCAGTCTCCTTGTTTGTTCCCCTCCCTAGCCGCTCGCCCTCTCATGCACACAACACTCATGCACCTCCAGACTTGACAGCATAAAACTCCAAGACGCCGTCGCATCATCTTCTATCTGACCTGGGGAGCGGATGCCCAAACACACCATCGCATAGCAAGTCATCTCTGGAGAGGATATCAGTGTCTGAATTACATCCTCAACTAACTCGGCAACCACAGCCAGGAAATGGAAGGTGATTTTGTTTTTCATAAAAACTTACCATTCTTCACCTGATGCCTATTTTTGTTTTTGTTTTCTTTTTTAATATCTTCAACAAATATCAAAGTTTTACTGAACTGCAGCCCAATACATGTAAGGGACAGCTGTGATGTAAGGTATAATTAATGCAACAACCAACATAACATTTCTCCCAGGTAAAAAAAAAAAAAGAAAAGAAAAGAAAGTCATCACTGTGCACTTACACTTGCGGCACTATAGCCAGGACGTTTGAATCAGACCTAATTCATAACACCCATTTATGATAATAAATACACGTCCAACGATCCCCACCCCCACCCCCAGCATCCACCCAACCACCCTCTCTGATTTACAAATAGCTGATAGAGCAAGCAGCTGACAGAAATAAATGAGCTAATCTGATGGCTGTGTAGGACTTCCACCAGATATTAATTCATCAGGAGGCCACAGAGTACAGACAGATACAAATTCCTGTTTTAATTATGTATGGGAGCTGTGCTGGAAGCTGGAGACACCTCCAATACTAAGGCTATTTCTCAGAGCAACTTTATGAACCCTTTTGATTCCATCGTTATTTTGTTTTCCTTTAGATATAATACATGTCCCTGCTGTTTTCCCCAAACACTCAAGACCAAATAGATTTTTCCCCTTCATAGCAGTGCTTTCACATGAGACATTTGATAATGAACAAGTGGAAAAATAACCTTTGCCACATTAAATTATATTGTTTTCGATTTGCAATTTTTATGAGGCCTTCCTGGAGCCTGTTTGATGTATTTTGTTCCCACTCGGAGCCTCAAATGGCCCTTGCCGACTGGCAGGCTTATCAAAACCCACGAAGGTTTTATTGAATGAGTGACCAGTGGGTATCTAAACAGAATGCAGGGTTATTGATTTTGGAGAAGTGGTCTAATTGTTTCTAGTAGACAAGGGCTTGTCCCGATTATTTGATTGATTAGTTTGATACTGGTCAGCCTCCTCATCCTCCTTCCCTGGCCAGTTAATAGCACTGTAATCCCAATACACTGCTGTATTTCTAATCCATCATCATTATCATGGCTGTACTCAGCACAAGATTAGTCCATGACGGTTTTTTCTTTTTTTGCATTCCTCAATATTAGCTCTGCCTTCTATATGCTAAAGAAAAAACTCAGATAAATTCAGCTTATCTGCTGTGAAGAGAAGAGCTGTATAGAGGAGGTTGTATGGTTTGGTATACTAATGAGATAAAGATGCGTATATTGGCATATTTTAGAGAAGCTATTAGGAAGTAACTTAGTATATTTATTCAAGTATGATAGAACAATTTTCAGCTCTACCAATTTATTGTTCTGTTCTGGGTGTCATAGAAAAAGCTGCATTTTACTCGATTTGTCTCATCAAATCTTACTTTTAGATTAAGATGTTAAAGTACAGCAGAGTCTTAACTGTTGAATAGTTGTTTCTATGCGTTTTAGTCTGTGAAACATTTTTTTTAAGTGGTTGTCTCACGCGAGATGTCTAAGTACTTAGCACTAGAGAAATGTCCCTCTAAACCTATGTCGTTTTATTTACATTTTTTCTCAACGTGGCAAAAACGGTGTGTCGTATTTTCCAAAAATCAAACGATGATAGGCCAAGTAGGGTTAGTATCACCAATTGGGGGCGATCGTGGCTCAAGAGTTGGGAGTTCGCCTTGTAATCGGAAGGTTGCCGGTTCGGACAGTCTCGGTTGTTGTGTACTTGGGCAAGACACTTCACCCGTTGCCTACTGGTGGTGGTCAGAGGGCCCGGTGGCGCCAGTGTCCGGCAGCCTCGCCTCTTAGTGCGCCCCAGGGTGGCTGTGGCTACAATGTAGCTTGCCATCACCAGTGTGTGAATGTGTGTGTGAATGGGTGGATGACGGTTGTGTAAAGCGCTTTGGGGTCCTTAGGGACTAGAAAAAGCGCTATACAAATACAGGCCATTTACCATTTACCAATTAAAAAGACAAAATGTCTCAAACTCATTTTTTTGTGGGAACACAGAGTTTGAGACATTTTCTGCTGTCGCTGTAACTGTTAGCTTAGAGCCTCACTGTGCGTGCAGCTGAGTAATCAGAGTAAAGTAACCCGGAAGGTATCGAGCATTAAATGGTGGATAAATTATCTAACTAATTAGGTGCTTCATAGCTTTATTTTCCAATTTGATTACATTTTATTTATATAGCACCAATTTACAGCAACAGTCACCTCAAGATATTTTATGTCATTAGGTAAAGAAACCCCTTAAATGACACGACCCTCTATGACAAGAAAAAAAAACACCTACTTGGCAAAAGTGGGAAGAAAAAACTCCCTTTTAACAGGAAGAAACCTCTGGCAGAACCAGACTCAAGGAAAGGTGGATATCTGCCAGCCATCTCTTCTCCCTCACAGTTGGGGGTGAGGGAGAAGAGAGCAGAGAAAGACAGGACAAAAGAACAGGACCCACTATGCTTTTGTCCACTATGGGATAATGATTACTAATTATTAATTACAGCAAAGGTCTATAAACACACAGGGAGCGAAAAAGGTGAGTGAAGAAGAAACGGTCAGCGCAGCGAAGCCCACTCGGCATCTTAGGCCTACTGCAGCATAACTACATATGCAGCATAATATCAGTGTGTTTGGCCCATAAGACACATTATTAAAGCTAGAAATAAAGTGGATTATTTCTTCAGCAAGAAGGTGGAGGAAACATGGCATGAAAAAGACCTTTTATTTAAAAAGAACTATTCATCAATCTCTAACTCCTTACAGCCTCACTGCTAGCTTGTTTCTTCCTTCCTATCTCAGTAATCACCTCGTAAGTTCATCTCATTTTAGAAAAGCCCTTAACTGGAAAACCATTAGACTAAACTGCTTGCTGAATACTCAAATGCAAGTAGTTAAAAATCTAGTAACATGATGCCATTATTTAATAATAATCACTGCTTTTATTATGGATTGATTGAGTCTATTATATTTAATGTGGAATTATGCTTAAGCTGGCTTCTTACATTGTTGTCTTGGTACTCGAGGTTCTGTATGAATATGTCTTCTGTAAGCACCATAAAAAATAAAGAATAAGACACAGAAGGGTTTGTTGGGGACATGCCATAGTAGGTCTCCAGTTCAAGCCTGAGACCACATCTGGCTCCAGGCAGCATGGCCACAGACGGCAGGGTGACATGTGGCGTATGTCTGGGCGAGACCTCGGTAAAAGTCTCGTAGTCACAAAATGAGCAGTGAAAGCCCGAAGCCTGAAAAGTAAGATAAAGGAAGGGGACATAGCAGAGTGTGGGGGATATAAGTGTGAAGTGATGGAGCGAGAAGCCTTGACTGGTGGAGCCCATGCAGTCTCCGTCCTTGCCTGTGGTAGTGCCCGAGCTGGGGTCTTCACTCATTTGTCTAAGAACACATAAGGAAGGGGATGGGGGAGTGTGAACAGGACTCAGACCAGAGGGGTTTGTCACATTGTGTGGAGGTGACACCTCGAAAGGCCCACTGGCCTGCGTAGTGGACAGCCAGTGTCTCCCCTAGTCCTTCCCTAAAGCAGGAAGGGTCTCCATGGCTTCTCACAGTCACACCAGAGTCTCCTTGTGTCAAACACTAGATCTCTACTTCGCTGTTCTCAGTTTGACTCAACTCACTGGATTCTCCACTGCCTGGACTGGCATGTTTAAAGACCCTCTTTGTTTCTTTCCTGCAGCTTGAAGTGGCCTGCCTTTCTGTTTTTGTGGTGAAATCTTTCCACACCACACAACAGTTCCATTCCCCAACCATGAGTCAGCCGAACAAAGGAGGCATCAGTGTAGCTCACTCTGCCTCTGGAATTAAAGAATGAAAAACTTTTCTTTTTTTTTCACTGAATATTTCCCATCTTCTTCTTTAGCCATCAAATCCAAAGGGACTCCTCCTTTTGCACGCTGTGATTATTTACATCAAAACTCAGCTAGATGTCTACACTACAAACTGTAATGACATGTAAATAATTAGAAGTGTTAGCCCATCCTCATCACCCATCATTATTATCCATTATTTTGGAGTTTTAAATCCATGGTGGTATGGCTTCTGAGCTCAGGAGACATTGTTTATTATCTTTAACTTTTATTTTGAGCAAGTCTAAATGGACGTTGTCTTCATCGGCATGCTTTTTATTGTCCATGTGAGGCCTCCTGCTCCAAAGCTACTCACTTGTCATAAATGTTTTAAAAATGCCCTTTGATAACGAGTTTGTCATTGTTTTATTCAGAAATATCAACCGGCCCATTATAGTGGCAGGTATTTTGTCAATCGATACACAATAGCGTATTAATATTTAATCCCTTATATGTCACCACTATACAAGAAAAACTGGATTGTTGAGAGGCAGCAGCAGGAGCTCGTTTATTTTCCTGCTTTAGCGGTGAAATAGAGAGGATAGACAACTCACTTCAAGGGTGTGTGTGTGTGTGCGCGCGCACTGACACACACAGCATATATCTGCAGGATGCGTGTGTCTTCAGACAGTAGGTGTCCACATGTTTATGTTTGCCAACATAGCCGTCTGCACTGTCTTTCTCTGAGATAGGAGAGGTGATGTCTCACCACCCTGGAGTGGTTTTTCCTCCGGTCATAAAGCTAAACTCCAAGGACACTCAAACTGCAGGAGCAACAATGTTGACATTAGTGACAGTGAACTGGTGACCATGTAGCGCTTTTTCCAGTATGTATTTTAACAAATGAGGCAAAGAAGAGAATAATCATATCTATATATATGATTGCTTGATCTACTCTCTGTGCAAGGCAACAATTTTGATCTATCCTATCGATCATTCCCTATTTACTCAACTGGAGACGAGTTTAAAATGCACTCAATGAACGTGTTCACAATCACAGTTAATGTCCAGATGGATAAAACTAGTATACAACACACTAAGTCAAAATTGCTAATTATAAGATGACAATGTGAAATTACGCTTTTACTTATCTATGACCTTTAATTGTGTTTTTAACATTTGGGAGGAACACTTTGGGTGTACCTGTTCACGTATTTAGTCACTGAACGTAAATTAATGTGCCTGAGCCCACTGACCTGACTGATTTCCATTGTGCATGTTGGGAAGAAAACACAATTCAAACTGTCTACTGCAGATTTGAATAGACCAGTAGTCTGATGCTTTCTGCAGTCTCAAAAAAGTCAAACACCTTTGCTTGCTGCCTTTGTTTGTTTGTAACACAGCTGTATTTCAGCCATCATAAACTAGGATAAAATGTACATTATCCTAGTTCAGGGTTCCCTAAATATAAATTTGATGTTTGCGTTCTTCTTTTGCTTTATTAGGGACAACATGTTTTATTTTCTTCAACAAATCTGATAAAAACAGTGTGATAACTTGTCTCTTGCTACCGTCTAACCTCCATATCCTTCCAGAGTTCCTAATGAAGACGTAAATCTTTTTAAAAAATGATCTCAAATGTATTTAATTGCAACAGCTAGGTACTGAAATTACCTATATATTTGTTGAGTATAGGGACATGCCTCACAGTGTCAGACAGTGAGGTGTGTAATTGTTTTTGGAAATTAATGCAAGTCTGTGGCACAGTTCTATATTATGCTGTGGATAAACAGTAGGTTGAATTCAGTGTAGGTATTTAAAACTAGAAGCACGCCCTGCACAGTAGATCGTTCTAGGTAAGCTCCTACAACTGCTTAAAAACAACCCCAAAACTTTGAAAACTTGGAAGCTGAAAATTTACAGGTGTGTGGGTGTCCTGCAAAAAAAAGAGAAATAAGCTCAAAAATATGAAAATATTAACTCTAGAAGCAAGCCTGTTTTAGATTGCAAACATGGATTATGAAACATGTGTAGGTGGTAGACTGAATGGACGGATCTACTCAAGCAGTAACAGAGCTTGCTGTCATCCTGCACAGCTTCTCTGTCCTCCTGACAATACACACATATCACCAGGACAGTCCATGCCATGTTAGACTTCAAATGAACTGTACAATGACCTGCAAATGACAAGCACAGAGAGTTGCAGCCCCCTGTGACTTTGGTGTGAATGAGTTTTAACCCTTTGTTACCGAGAAAGAGGGGAAGAAAGCATAATCTATGATCCCAATGTTTCTGGAATGTTTAAAAAGGTCAATATGCTGATATTTTTGACAGCGCTTGACCTTTTGTGAAAAAAGTAACAAAACCATTGGAATTGAAATAACTTCTTTGTTTAGTTCTGGCACATAATGTATCACAGTCAAAGCATGCTGTCTCCCCACAGCATCTGCCCATGAATGACTTGACTGTTAATCCGGTGTATTGATCTAATATCAAAAGGTGCTATTTAAATGCAGCATAACTCCCCAGGAGCCATGATCTGTCAGTAGGCTCTGTTTGGAGTCTGGCTGAATAACTAATGTCTGTTTTGTCTGTCGCTGCGTCCAGATGGCACAACATCTGGCTTCCACCTACAGACGCAGGATCTACAAAGTGGTCAGGTGGGCTGATGGATACCAGGAAAGTAACTTCACATACACTGACAAGCCACACTAAAACTACTGCAAGGTGAACTAGATAGCATTAGTTATGCTGTCACAGTGGCACCAGTATGGAGTTGAGTTCAATTACAATACTTATGAATTGTCATTCCTTGATGCTGAAAGAGAAGGAAGACCTAAAAGACTTTGACAAGATTCCAAAAATGTGACGGATAAATGATCGTATCAAGCACATGCAGTGTTTAGTACCTGCTAAAAGTGGTCTTTAGTAAGGAGAGCTATAACTGGAGACAGGATCATGGCACCAAAGATTCATTAATGTGTGTGGGCAGCACAGGCTGGCCTGTGTGGTCTGATCCCGTCAAAGAGTTGCTATGGCACAAATTGCTTAATGGTAGAAAGCTGTCATAGCCAAAGTGCATTCAGTCTGCTGTGATTGGGGCCATGTAACATCAGTCTGTTGCCTACAAAACTGCCCATGGTGCAGTGGAACAAGGGGGGAATTTTTTACTGTTGTCATGTGGATGTCCTGTGTGTGGTGCTGTGTGTGTGTGTGTGTGTGTGTGTGTGTCTGTGTCCTGGGGAGGAGATGGCAGAAGGATGCACTGTGAGAAAAGAGCAAGTGTCCATTTGCCACATTTTCAACTGTATACTGTTAATGTTAGTGGAGCACTGCAGGGAGAGGGTCTTCTAATTCATTCTGAACTTATTATACTTAATGTAACTACTACTTTTCAGTCTAGTTCAGGCTATTTAACCAAGGTTACAGGTTTGATGTGACATTAAAGCGCAGGCCAAAACCTTATAATGAAACCCCTCCAGCTATGAGTTCTCTGTTTAGATCACCATACTTTAAAACAGCCAGCCAGTGAGTGAGTGTACAGTGGTATTAACACTGTGTACTGTTATTGTTTTGAATTAAGCTCGACAACAGCTTGCGCTCCATTGTCTATTTAGAATAGATGTTTTTGACAGCACCATTCACACTGTCAGTAATCCCTGTACACCTCTCCCCAATCAGCTACATCAATTCCAGCTCTGATATTCCCGCACATGCATTTGACCTCACATTAACCCAGATACATTTGATCTTTAAGAGCCATAAATTGGCTTTTGTCATTACCATAGGTTAATTACTGAGATTTGCTCAGCACCGTTTCTACACTGTGATTGCAATAATACCCAGTACACAAAAGCCATTCACTGTGCCTGCATGAGCCCTAAAAATAGGCATTGTTTTGATCTATACCTATCAGGAGTTTGCAATAGTCTATTATTGGCAGTCAGCCTAGCAGTACTTTTCATACAGTTAAGCCTCACCCTTCCTGTCATTCTGTTCGTAATACGTCATCTGCCTGTAAGCTCAAATATAGATCTGAATGTGATCCCTGCATTCCTCACAGCACCTTTATAAGAAAGGAAAAACAGTTTATTCAAGGAATTCTTCAGCAAGTTAATCAGTAATGAAAATAACTGGCAGTTTTAGCCCTAATCCAGGCATCAGATAAATATTGGTCTTATTATACAGGGAGTGCAGAATTATTAGGCAAGTTGTATTTTTGAGGAATAATTTTATTATTGAACAACAACCATGTTCTCAATGAACCCAAAAAACTCATTAATATCAAAGCTGAATGTTTTTGGAAGTAGTTTTTAGTTTGTTTTTAGTTTTAGCTATTTTAGGGGGATATCTGTGTGTGCAGGTGACTATTACTGTGCATAATTATTAGGCAACTTAACAAAAAACAAATATATACCCATTTCAATTATTTATTTTTACCAGTGAAACCAATATAACATCTCCACATTCACAAATATACATTTCTGACATTCAAAAACAAAACAAAAACAAATCAGCGACCAATATAGCCACCTTTCTTTGCAAGGACACTCAAAAGCCTGCCATCCATGGATTCTGTCAGTGTTTTGATCTGTTCACCATCAACATTGCGTGCAGCAGCAACCACAGCCTCCCAGACACTGTTCAGAGAGGTGTACTGTTTTCCCTCCTTGTAAATCTCACATTTGATGATGGACCACAGGTTCTCAATGGGGTTCAGATCAGGTGAACAAGGTGGCCATGTCATTAGTTTTTCTTCTTTTATACCCTTTCTTGCCAGCCACGCTGTGGAGTACTTGGACGCGTGTGATGGAGCATTGTCCTGCATGAAAATCATGTTTTTCTTGAAGGATGCAGACTTCTTCCTGTACCACTGCTTGAAGAAGGTGTCTTCCAGAAACTGGCAGTAGGACTGGGAGTTGAGCTTGACTCCATCCTCAACCCGAAAAGGCCCCACAAGCTCATCTTTGATGATACCAGCCCAAACCAGTACTCCACCTCCACCTTGCTGGCGTCTGAGTCGGACTGGAGCTCTCTGCCCTTTACCAATCCAGCCACGGGCCCATCCATCTGGCCCATCAAGACTCACTCTCATTTCATCAGTCCATAAAACCTTAGAAAAACCAGTCTTGAGATATTTCTTGGCCCAGTCTTGACGTTTCAGCTTGTGTGTCTTGTTCAGTGGTGGTCGTCTTTCAGCCTTTCTTACCTTGGCCATGTCTCTGAGTATTGCACACCTTGTGCTTTTGGGCACTCCAGTGATGTTGCAGCTCTGAAATATGGCCAAACTGGTGGCAAGTGGCATCTTGGCAGCTGCACGCTTGACTTTTCTCAGTTCATGGGCAGTTATTTTGCGCCTTGGTTTTTCCACACGCTTCTTGCGACCCTGTTGACTATTTTGAATGAAACGCTTGATTGTTCGATGATCACGCTTCAGAAGCTTTGCAATTTTGAGACTGCTGCATCCCTCTGCAAGATATCTCACTATTTTTGACTTTTCTGAGCCTGTCAAGTCCTTCTTTTGACCCATTTTGCCAAAGGAAAGGACGTTGCCTAATAATTATGCACACCTGATATAGGGTGTTGATGTCATTAGACCACACCCCTTCTCATTACAGAGATGCACATCACCTAATATGCTTAATTGGTAGTAGGCTTTCGAGCCTATACAGCTTGGAGTAAGACAACATGCATGAAGAGGATGATGTGGACAAAATACTCATTTGCCTAATAATTCTGCACTCCCTGTATAGACCATGAGAAATTAGTAAAGTAGCTCATCAAGTATCACATGATTAGTATATAAGTGATGTGACTGTCCAAGTTTTGGACACTCCTCTTGCTTCAGAGGTGCAGGCTTCTGCAGTATCATTACCACTTTCTTTGCTTTACTTGGAAGTAAACCTGTTTTCTTTTATAGAGAAATGGGGGCCGATTCAATGTAGAATGCACAAGCCCGTTGGTTCAGAATGATTCACATGTTAACACGATAGTAAGAACAATATATTTAAGCATTGAATTAATTAAATATCTTAACCCTTTAAAGCCAAGCATATCGTTTTGATACATGTGTTTTTGTGAGTTTTTGCGACGTCTACATCCTCAGCGTGACTTTTTTTTTTACCCTCAAAAAATGATATAAATGACATCACACATTTTTAATAACTAAAATTGCAAAAATATAGCTTATGTAGCAAAGGTTTCAGGTTTTAAAGGGTTAAAGGAAGGGGTGCAGTTTGTAGCACTGTTGCCTCACAGCAAGGAAGTCCTCATTATGTTAAGTTAATTGGTGAGTCTAAATTTTCTGCAGGTGTGAATGTGAGTGGTTGTCTCTCTGTGATAGATTGGTGACTTGCCCAGGGTGTATTCTGCCTCTTACCCAGTGACTGCTGGTATAGCTCAACCATAACTCTGAACTGGATAAGTGGAATATGATGGATGGTTGGAAAAGAAATGTGGAACAGCTAGGCCTGGAATGTGGTGAGTGTGTGGGTGCGAGTAAGTGATGGAGGCATCTGAAAGAAAGTAAAAGAGAAAGCAAACAAACCTAGATTGTACTTGGTGCTTATTATAGAAACAAGAAGTTCTTAAAAATGGGAAAAGAATATGACTGCCATTATACAGATACAATTTAATGTAATATAAGGTCATATTTTTAGCTAACTTTGCAGTCAAACCATTGATTTGAGTTCTCACGTGACATGAATGATCATAACATGTAAACCCAGAGGTATTCATCTTCACATTTCACTCTGCCATTCATTCCATATGACTTTGTGTCCTACCACGGCCTCTGAAGACTACTTACAGTTGTTCCTCTTTACTGCTCAGAGAAGTACATGAAAAGATTCTATTTTTTTTTAAAGAAATCAAAGGTTTGATTAACCATGGATGTTCATGAAATATTACGGGAAAGTGTGAGTGTGTGTGGGTGCATGTGTATGTGAACAGGCTCCTATCTGATTATTACCAGTGGGCGTTTCTCATGTGTTCCTTTATGAGAAGAGGTTTTAGATTTCTCTACTTTAATAGATGTTCTGTGCTGATGATCCTCTTTTAGCTCAGTAACCATGACACTCAGACTCTCTGTCTCATATGCGGGATCAGGAACAATACTCCAGATGTTGACTGGAACAGCACATCCATGTTGTTTTTCTCTCAATGACATGTTTTGTTACCCTGAGAATGTCCAGGAAATGCAGCTTGATTTCATATATTTTCACTTATTACTTTTCAGCCTCTGAAAATAATGATTATGTACAAAAATGGCTGTGACTTCTAAACATTAAATGTAATAATTTTACACAACCCTTTAAAATGAAGCTAAAAGTCTGCACTTCAATCACATATTGATAAACTGATTAAAAGTTCCCTACGGTGATGTACAAACGCTGGCCAAAACCTATGAGCATAAAATGTTAGAGAGGTACTGATGCTTCCCTCCTTCCAGGCTGGTGTAGGTTTAGACCCTGTACTCTAAAACCAACTAAAAATCAGTTGTGACACTAACAGAAACTATGTATTTTATACTGTGTGTCACAGAAAAATTAGGTGCAGCATTACTTAATAAGTGCTTCTCCCAAGCCCCTGAGGTATGACAAATAAGACTATATTTGGGTTGTGAGTTTGAAAGGAAACACACAGATAACCTGTGAATAGAGATCCAGCTAGTGGCAGGCCTTTCTACGTGAACTCCACTGCACTAATTGAGCTGCGAGTTTATTGTAGGGTCTTGTGTGGGCGTTTCTACCAACACAATTTCTAAATTAAACACGTTTTTGTAACGGCAGATAGTAAAAGTACACATTCTTAATTTTCTTTTCATCATTTTTGATCATCACTATGTATTTAACATGCTTAGAAGCAGTTTTATACTTTCTTTGATAGTCTCATATTTTTGAAGTTTTAAATGTGTAACACTTTTAGTCCCTTAACTTCACTTAAACTACATCAAATTAAACCATTCTACAAAGCTTAACTGGTTTTAGCAAAATTTATCAATTACAATGTAAATTAAAAGTTGAGTGTTTTAAGGCTGTCTTGAGACCTTTTATATGGTCGAAGATTTAATATATTTAACACTGGCAGTTTGAGGATGTACATAACTACATACATGAAGTTTCAATGTGCTTTTTTTTTTCTCAATGTGGGAAGGGATTACATGAAGAGGATGTGGGAGCTATGGAATCTCCGATACCTAACACCTAGACTGACAACAAAAAACCTCAGTGCTCCAACATTTTGAAGAAGGAGCTGCTATCACAACTGAGCTGAGGGGATTGAATCCTACCACAGCCTCTGAAAAGGGTGGTTCTGACTACCTTCCCTCTCTTCGTTACCATCTGACCATAGTTCTCCGGTCCGAATGACATTCCTCTGTCGGTGCTGGGTGTGATGAAGAAAGGGTACAGAAAGCTGTCCATCTTGCTGGTATCTCTCTTCGAGATCAGTGAATCAATGTGTACAGAGAAAAGGCTAGTCCATCTATTGTGTATGATTCTACTCTTCAGAGTGCTCAAAACGTTAATACCGTGTTCCATATCGATTAATGATACTTGTTGCAATCTCGTGGGTTACTGTATTTGAGATCAGGTATAAGGTCTATGGTACTTAAAGAGACCCGAAAGTCGCACCCCCTCTATGTAGTACACGCTGATTACGCAGAATCAATCCACACATTCCACCTATCCTTCGGTGCATGGCAGCATATATAGTTGTGCCAACAGCCACCCTGAGAGCACTAGAGTTAGGGTTCTGCCGGCCGATCTAGGGAAGAGAGCACGAGAGCTGCTCATGGATCACTGCGCAGACCACCCGCGGGCCCCTCTGACCACCACCCAGTAGCAAGATCGGCTGGGATGAATCGGTCTTGCCCCTTGAATCAGGACACAGTTAACTCTCCACTTGAGGAGACTGTCCAGGGGTTTCAGGACTCCTTATCAGGAACACCATTAGTTGGGCTCGACAACCGTGTCAACTCTAT
>NW_024582390.1:1946597-1969291 GCF_018398535.1 Haplochromis burtoni
TAACATGCCTCATATTTGGAACTAGACCCCCTAGTCACATGGATCACATTTATATGCGTTGCATGTTCATAGCCAATATTTCTGCTTTTATTGTTGGTAATTTGACTTGAATGTGTTCAATAACATGTGAGTAACTCGTCTGGTTTCCTGCTGCACTGAGAGCTCTCATATCTCCAAAAACAAGGTGCCAAAAAAGTACAAGCAAAGCACTTTAGACAGTTATTAATCTCTAAAATAATGCAAAGCTACAGAAATGAAAAGCGCAATATGTTTAATGATCAATTACCAAAGCATTATGCATTATTGGTTTGCATAGAGCAAAACATAATCATGGGATAAAACAGTGGGAAATGGTTAGTGTTTACTCACAGATAATAAGATAGCGTCACAAATGGTGCCATAGATAATATGCTGAGACGCATTGTAATGTCCAGTTGGATCAACAGGATGTTGTAGGATGCTGGTGGAAAACTGCTAATTAGTGCTTAAAGCAATAAAGTAATGGACTGACCCTTGCTCACAGAGGTCAGCAAGAATGGAGTGTATAGAGTTACTAGAGAGATTAACTTCTCTTCCTTTCCTGTGATACTCTGTACTTACTGCATATTGTTAAGCACTTAGCCCACATAAGGAAGAACACATCTCTGCGGGGCTGGAAGTATCAGATTCAGGTTGCAACCAACTTTCACATCCTTCCAGGATTCAGCCTAGGATGTGGGACTTTGAGACAGTGGAGGAGCCTCATGTAACAATGGTATTAAAGTAGTATGTGTTCTGGCTTCTCTGTTGTCATAGTGCTCACAGTGAATCCTGACATGAAGGGGTCTGAATGAGCTGAAAGAAGAAGGCTTTAAACAAGTCTTCCAGCAGCGTAAAAAATAGACATTTTATTATCGTTGTCAGTGGAGTGAAGAAATTAATCATTTTTGTCTTCTTATTTCTGCACACATCTATCTTTTTTTTTATCATGTGTGTGTGTGTCATCTGTCTTTACCACACACACAGATACAGCCTCTTTTCTGTCCTCATGTGATGCCGGCACTCTCCTCTAGGTTAGTGACAGTGATGAATGCAGAACATGGAACACATTAATGCAGTGAATTCTGGTCAATGTCAGGCCTTTCTTCACCGTGTCAAGTTAAACAAACAAGATCAAGCAAAAGCGAATGGTAATTGACCCTCCAGAGATAAGGCCCTTGCGACTGAAGCAGGAGGTCACGGGAATCCCAAGCCATTCTAAAACCTGAGTGTGTGTGTCCATATTTAAAAATATACTGTACTCACTGTCCAAGTGCTCACACTTTGATAAAATGCTGTAGCGTTCTCACTCCTATTACAAAGTGAATTATTACAAGAAGGAGACCTGTGATATATACTTTCTCTGTACAGTGCCTCATCAGCAACAGACTGTCATTGTAATAAGTGGATTTTACTTGTAGGAGATGTCTAAAGCTCTAGTGGGATGTGTTTAAAATGTGGAGCTTCTGACATTTTGATGACACATTCTTGTGAAACCTAACTAATTAGTAGAGTTTTGGTTTTGAACTTCTGATTTTATATAATGAACCTTGTATACTTACTGCATGTCCGTCACAGCTAGCAAACATCATTCTGATGCTGTGTAATTGGAAGTGAGTATGATAGAAAAGGAAGAGGGTTACCAGGTGGTGAAAGGCAAACAGCTGATAGAATTTCATATTAATTTGTTCATTCATTTTTGTTATTTTCCTATTTTAGTCCTGTTGATAACACTAAAAGAAGTCATTGTAGTAAGTGTTACTTTTTTTAATTGTTTAGTTTGGGAGATTAAGACTATCACATGTTGTAAGTGTGATTGGTAGTTGGGTGAGACCCTATAAGCAAACTGTTATTTCAATGCATACATATTTTTAGGTATTGCACTCGATGTAGTTGAAATAAATGTACTAATATATTACTTAGAACTGAATTTTTAAGGAAATTACAGTGTTTAACAAACTTATTAGATCGCCACCCAATTTAAGGTTTATACCACAGCTGTAACAATATTAGTAATGACCAAAATCTTTTTTTTTAATCTTTTTGTTATGATGACTCCATCGGTGCAAGATTTTTTGAAATTAAAAACATTTTATCACTAAAACATAATTATTGTTGTTATCCATGTTTTTTCAAATTTACTTTTTTACAAAAAAAAAGCATAAAAACAGTAATCTGACTTCTCAGCGAAGGCCAGTGTGCCCGAAATTTGAGTATAAAAACATGAATTTGGTTATTATTAGTTTAAAACAAGATGCTCTGTTGAGTTTGCTGTGGCATGCATACTTGAAGCATGCGAACAACCACGAATGCAAAAAAGACTCTTCTCCCTGGCCTTGCATGCTTACACCACTGACTCCTTCAGATTTGTATAGGCACACACGCTCAAAGCCATAAGTAAAACGCTAAACCTCACTCCTAATTTCATTGTCACCAAGTTAATAAAGGAGCAATTCATAGGGGGAGATGTGTTGTTTAAGGGTGCCTTCAGGAGGGGGATACATTTTTTAGAAAATAGTACTGTACCTGGGGGAATTAATATCAATATCACAGTCTTCTGGTAAAATGGATGGGTTGTTTGAACATTAAAAGTCTAGAAACGTGCGCCTGACTAATTTGATACTTTCTCCTTGTCTATGACTCGCATTTAGTTGCCTCATTTATAACGCCTTCAGGCTTCTACCCTTATGCTGAAGTGCACCTGCTACCTTTCAAAGACTGAATAGGGTGGTTGTTGGTCTGGAAAACTGCGTTGTAAATCTGTATAGTGTTGTGATTTTGAGCAACAAATGAAAAGGCCATGTACTGAACTTTCAAGCTTTGTCTGAATACAGGGAGTGCAGAATTATTAGGCAAATGAGTATTTTGTCCACATCATCCTCTTCATGCATGTTGTCTTACTCCAAGCTGTATAGGCTCGAAAGCCTACTACCAATTAAGCATATTAGGTGATGTGCATCTCTGTAATGAGAAGGGGTGTGGTCTAATGACATCAACACCCTATATCAGGTGTGCATAATTATTAGGCAACGTCTTTCCTTTGGCAAAATGGGTCAAAAGAAGGACTTGACAGGCTCAGAAAAGTCAAAAATAGTGAGATATCTTGCAGAGGGATGCAGCAGTCTCAAAATTGCAAAGCTTCTGAAGCGTGATCATCGAACAATCAAGCGTTTCATTCAAAATAGTCAACAGGGTCGCAAGAAGCGTGTGGAAAAACCAAGGCGCAAAATAACTGCCCATGAACTGAGAAAAGTCAAGCGTGCAGCTGCCAAGATGCCACTTGCCACCAGTTTGGCCATATTTCAGAGCTGCAACATCACTGGAGTGCCCAAAAGCACAAGGTGTGCAATACTCAGAGACATGGCCAAGGTAAGAAAGGCTGAAAGACGACCACCACTGAACAAGACACACAAGCTGAAACGTCAAGACTGGGCCAAGAAATATCTCAAGACTGATTTTTCTAAGGTTTTATGGACTGATGAAATGAGAGTGAGTCTTGATGGGCCAGATGGATGGGCCCGTGGCTGGATTGGTAAAGGGCAGAGAGCTCCAGTCCGACTCAGACGCCAGCAAGGTGAGGTGGGTACTGGTGGTGGATAAGATACTGTGGGCTTTTCGGGTCGAGGAGGATCGATCAGTCCTACTGCCAGTTTAGACACTTCAAGCATACAAGAGTGCTTAAAATGATTATGAGGAAGCTCCATCCTATATACGGGCGTTCTCATGTGTCACCTAAGGGCGATGGTTTCCAGTGGCATCATGTGCTGTTGGCCAAGATCTATCCATTGGAATAACGAGTTCCCCACGGTGCCACTCCGTCCCAGTTTCTGGAAGACACCTTCTTCAAGCAGTGGTACAGGAAGAAGTCTGCATCCTTCAAGAAAAACATGATTTTCATGCAGGACAATGCTCCATCACACGCGTCCAAGTACTCCACAGCGTGGCTGGCAAGAAAGGGTATAAAAGAAGAAAAACTAATGACATGGCCTCCTTGTTCACCTGATCTGAACCCCATTGAGAACCTGTGGTCCATCATCAAATGTGAGATTTACAAGGAGGGAAAACAGTACACCTCTCTGAACAGTGTCTGGGAGGCTGTGGTTGCTGCTGCACGCAATGTTGATGGTGAACAGATCAAAACACTGACAGAATCCATGGATGGCAGGCTTTTGAGTGTCCTTGCAAAGAAAGGTGGCTATATTGGTCGCTGATTTGTTTTTGTTTTGTTTTTGAATGTCAGAAATGTATATTTGTGAATGTGGAGATGTTATATTGGTTTCACTGGTAAAAATAAATAATTGAAATGGGTATATATTTGTTTTTTGTTAAGTTGCCTAATAATTATGCACAGTAATAGTCACCTGCACACACAGATATCCCCCTAAAATAAGCTAAAACTAAAAACAAACTAAAAACTACTTCCAAAAACATTCAGCTTTGATATTAATGAGTTTTTTGGGTTCATTGAGAACATGGTTGTTGTTCAATAATAAAATTATTCCTCAAAAATACAACTTGCCTAATAATTCTGCACTCCCTATATCTTGGATGAGCTCAACCTACAGTAAACTGGGCTGCAGGTTTGCCAGGGCTACTGTGACCTACATAGGTAAGGTAATTGTTGAGGGGCAGGTACAGCCCATGGGAGCCAAAGTCCAGGCTATTCATTTTCTCCCTTCCAAATTAAAAAATGAAGTAAAAAAAAAAACTTTGGTATTGTTGGTAATTACTGATCAGAGATTGCTTTTTAGAAGACTTTTGAACTCTTATGTTGTTGGTAGATGTGACGAGCTGGACATGTTACAGGGTGGAATGACAGTTTAATCAATATCAGGTCTTTTTTTCACTGTTTTATCTGGTTAAACCTTCATTGAAGGTGTCTTAAGTGAGACATTAACATTATCCCTTTTCCTGTTTGGATTATTGCTCTATTATTGTCATATCCATCTACTAATTGACTTGTTTGATATCAACATTGCCAAGTTCAAGTTAAAAGCTCTCTAGCAGGAGTTGTTTTTTGGTTGTTTTTGTTAATGTTGAATATCAAATTTCCCCAAAAGGACTTCAAATGCTTGAAGCACCGACTAACATTTCAGCCAGTGCTGAACGAGATACATATCAACATTAAATATGTTTAAATATTGCACAGTAGGTACATGTGATTGGTTCAAAGAAATGTTACTGCCATGTATTTTATTAAGCTAGACTGCCTGTTGTATTCGTTGCTGGCTTTTAATTTCTACATCTGTCCACACAGCTGGTGTTTTTATTACTATTAATTTATTACTTGGGTTTTGTCTGCTTGGACACTTGCATTTATAGAGTAATAAGGGAATGCATTTAATGCTCCCCTCCTCAGTTGCATTGTGAATTGTGAGCATAAATTGAATTGAAGGCAGTTGATTAAACCATACTGTCCCAGGCTTTTAAGTGTGTTTAATTTCACACCATCTATAAATAAGCCAATTATTTTCTTATGCACACTGTCGCAGTGAAGGCTTCGTGTTTATCTCACGCAATTGTGTATCAAGGCTCTTTCAAACACCATGCATCTCTAGTTCTCTTGTTAATCCACTTCTAATGTTGACTAAGAAACCAACACTGTTTTTTTGTTTTTACAAAGCTCAGATTATGAGGGAATTGTATTTTGAATGCACTTGAAAGCCAGGGAGTTCTACGCATATTTTTGTTGGGCTTAATCTACAGATTGTTATGTCTTGCCATGTGGGTATTATTCAACACAAACTCCTCAAAAGAACACAAACAGTGAAATTCTCAAGACTGAGTATGTGGGAGGGCTTATCCGAGCGTCTGCTGCCAGTTTTAACACTGGAGGATACTACATGTTGAATAGATTTATGCTTTTTATGCTTTTATTTCTAGTCTGTATTGTTTCTCTTGCAGTTAGGGAGAGTCCTGTCTTCATCCTGACAGAAGCGAGAGTGAAATAAAGTAAGCCGCTCTAATCATTTTCAGTCTCAAATGGTCTTAAAAGGAATATAAAATTTTCGTATTTTACAGTTTTTATTTATTTATTTATTTTTTGCACATGCATCATGTTTACTTTTTTACTTGACATTTGATGGATGTACTTTTAAGCTAAATGCAAATAGACACAAGACTTCTCAAACTATCCCATTTGGTTTCATAGCTGCTTCAAGAAAATCTCCATTGTTTACACATTCAAATGTCGTTTTGTATAATCATGCATGCCTATTGAAGGACCTAAATGCATTGTAATTAGAAAATAATGGGCCAGCGTTCATGGATGGAAGGTTTCTACTTAACATTTTCCCTCGAAGCAAATGGGCTAAAGTCAAAATCAACCTGGATAGAAGCCCGTCAGACCCCGGTATAAAAGTTGATCTAGCCTGTTAAAAGAGGGGGACTGTGCATGCAGAGGTGTAATGGCAACGCAGTCTCTATTAAGGCTAACAGCTCCCATCTCCTTCAAGGTGGTCATTTAGTAGTGCTGCTCATTCAGCCTAATCAATGGTTGAAGCTGCAGCGAACCATTAAATAAAAAAAGAGGCTAGAGATGAGGTGCTTCTGATTGGGGTTAATTGGATGTAATTGGAATTTATACTGTACAGTGGACGACTCATTAAGAACACATTTAAAAATAATGTCATTTGAGCTCAGGTCATTTAACCATTTTTACACTGGAAATAGTGCAATGCAGGACTTGGGAAAAGTGGCATAGCTGGTGTCCTACTGTGACTTTCTACAGGCTGTATGTGCGCTAAAATGCAAAATGTCACTCATTGATTTCTCTTCAGTTTGCACCTGAACCTTGCACCTTGAATTTCAGATTGAACAGAGTTTAGATTTGTATTGGATAATGTGCTAACACTTCATTTAATTCCCTTTTTTTTTTTAGCATTTTTAAGCTCTAGATCAACATTAAACACTTTGAAATCAATTATAATGCAGCTGTAACCAGAAGCTTTCTGTGTGCAGCAATAAGCATATGCTTGTGAATAAACAGATAATCAAACAAAGTCTCATTAAGCTATATTTAATTTAAACTGTGTTTGTTTGTTTTTTCTGCAGTTTTGTCCAAGCTAGCATCCTGTGTTGGACAGCTACTTGAAGCTCTGTGCCATGAGACAAGCTCAGACGGATGGATTTCAGCACTAATCCGTTTGATGTAAGTGAATTTAGGTTCTAATTCATGGGCTTGTGCACTGTATAACAAGCCAGAATCAGCAACACACGGTCCATAAATTCAAGAGGAGAGCAAGAGGGAGAGAGAGAGACAGAGTGTGGGATGAGAGAAGGGGGTAGAAGAATATGGTGTTTAACTGGAAGGCAGTATGTTTTATCAGTCACTGGCACCATTTAGCTGACAAAAATGAGCAGGCCCAGCTCTGGGAATAGGGCCTAGGCACCGGGTGTTCACCAAATCCTCACAAGAAGAATATCAGCACTTCTCACATGCTGCTGCCTGATATCCACTGCTGTAGCTGAAAACTATCTCCATTGTCCAGTTTGATTGCCTGAATCAAACTGATTTACTGCAAATCCATCTGAGCTTTGATAAATCTATTACAGTTTCATTTCACTGATTTCATTAACGTGAATAAAACCAGCCATGCTTTCTGCATAACTGCCTTTTAATGGCTTGGCCCTGTCACCTGCCTCAGTATTAATCCCTCTGACTTATTGCTCCGCAGAGGGAATGAGTAATGGGTATTTGAATGTGATCAGCACAGTACAATGCAATTAAGGAACCAGTACTGTTCTGTGCCTTTAATCCTGAACTAATTTGAATTGCAGTTTGATAGCACTGTGAATCCTGCATAATTATGTAGGGTGCATATTAAACTCTGTGACAAACCAAAGAGGCCTTTAACTAGCCCTGCCACAAGGAGAGCAGCCAGGAGAGCCACAGTAAGGTAGCCAGCCGGAGCACACTGGAAGTCTCAATTACCACCGTCTTGGATGACAGGTGGAAGCTTAGGGGGATGGGATGGGGGGAGGCTTCATTTGAAAATGGTTGACACTGATATCTCTCTTTTTTTCATCCCTAACCTCAACTGTTATGTACAAGTGTCATTTCAGCCTCAAAGAACAGATACATCAAGTGTGAATCAAAGAAAGGTTTGCGTTCGGTCAGTGAGGATAAGCCCCGAAGAGACGCTACTTCAAAGTCCACGTGTATTTATCACCTCTCTTCTGGCAGCTAATTAGGAAAGTTTCAAATTGTTCATTATGGGAGTTAATTTTAGGACATACCTGCAGAGGTAGATACAGTTTGGTAACATCCGACAGAGTGTTTGCACTAGTTTGTGCTTCTGATATATTACTAAAGCCAGATTTAAATTGAGTGCATGAAATATAGACATTTATAACATTTAAATCACATCTGTGTCATTGCAAGACGTGTGGACTAAAAATAAAGTTCTTTAATGGGAACTGAGTTAAATATGTTAGGTTTCTTGTTTTTCATCAAAATGGTCAGAAAGAAAATTCCCATGTATCTCCCTCTGATTTTACTTTAAAGCAAAAGAATTTAAAGGGGGAGGGGAAAAAGAGTTTAAAGACAGTTTAAATCGGCAATAAATGCTTCCATCAGGACTTACCTTATTTTTCGTTCCACAAGTGGTCGAACTCGCATATTTCACACTGCCTTAAAATATTCTTAACAGTGAGTTATTCTGCCTCACACAAGATTGAGCCAGAGAGCAAAGATAAGAGGGATGGAGTGAGAAAGAGAGGCAGAGGGGAGAAGAGGAGGAAGACACAGAGGGGGCTGCTAAATTAAGCCATTGTGACTCAAAATCCTCCTTTAATAAGGTTCATGCTGTCTACAACTTCATCATTTTCTCCTGAATGATAATTACTTTATTCAATCATGTTCAAGGTTTTAGTGAAAGCTAGCATTGATTGATTAACTTCAATTACCATGCTTGCATTTGCATAGATAAAAACTGCTTTTCAATTTGTGAGTGGCACGCGGGTGGAAACCCTGCCTTGATATTTGCATTTCAATGTGAACGGTGAAGGATAAAGGTGGGAGCGGGGTCTGATCACTGCTAAGCCCTTTCTGGTCGGCTGCGCCAGCATCTATTTTTCCATAAACACCCTTTGTTATGATGTTGGTTTGCTCCCTCCACGCAGAGAGAGCCAGCAGCGAGCTCTGTTTGCAGGCTGGCTTGTCGGCTCTGTTGGGGGATTAGGCTGCGTCGCACTACAACTCAGTCGAGAGCTTAGGTGAGCGCAGGCTGTGGCAGTGCACTGCTCTCACAACAGTTGTACACCAGGCAGATGAATGGGTGAATGTTGGAAAATTTCACACTCCAAGGAATTGTATATGCTGCATTCTATCTATAGGCTCACCGAGCTAATGAAGATGCACATGTGTAAAGAGCGGGAGGCAGTGGGAGATAATTACAATTATCACATGTCTATATCAATCATCATTAACGAGATTGAAAAACACGCATAAACCCACACAATTTATCTTGACATACTTATTTAACCATCAAATTATTTTAATTTTGGTAACTTTTTTTTTTTGAAGCACCTCATGTGTCATACCAGCCACACAACTACATGCTCATTTACAGATGACAAGATATCCCCACTCTTGACAACCTGAAATCTTTTGCTTCTTGCCAACTTTAAGTGATAATGGAAAACCCAACAGATACTCGTAATTGAATTATTGTAACGGCAAGGCATGAGCACCTACGTGTGAAGAAAAAAAATTTTTTTTTGAAGTCCGTTGCCACTTGATCTCTGTGAGCTAAAATAAAAAATAATAATGAGAGGAGGTGGTTTCGTAATGTATTTCCATTTGTGTTCCGGTCCATGCAAGGAACCGTATAGATATACAGTGAGTCAAATCACAGCTGTGCCACTTATGCATGAGTATTGGGATTACTGTCACCTTTGTCTGCATATTTTTCTTTGATTAATGTCACCCAAATGCTGTGTCTTCCAATTGAGAACCCAGTTCATTTGCATGATTTTTTGTACATGGTGCAAATTTGGGGATAAATTAGTCAGTCTCCCTATGTTGGCATGGCACTGAGTGATTTTTACAGAAGGAAAAGACTCTCAGAGCAGTACTCCCAGAGAATTACACCTGTGAGATATGCTAATCATTAACACAGCCATAATGACCTTATTTACCTTCATATAAAAGACAGAAATTAGCATTAGGTGCCGTAAATGAACAGGGAGTTAATAATCAAGGCACTCACTTTTACCCCCCATTTGTTAGCTGGAGAGGCGTCAATATGTTTAGTTGGAGGCAACCATCAGTTGATGCCTTTAAAACGTATTATGGCGCCATCCCCTATTGCTGCCTTGAAGGGGAATTCCCAGATGGTGGCCTATGATTAGGTAGTTCACTTAGCTGTTTAGAATTGAGCATCTGGAAACACAGGTTGAATTAACACCACTGGGTCCCTCATTTTCTCTAAATGAGTGTCATTCAATTAATCTAATTATTAGGCATGCAAAAACTGAAGGACTAATAGATTCCTATTATACCATCATTATCATCTCTTACTCACAAGTGCTTACATTTCCAAGCGGACTCATGCGTTCAGCACCAAAAGAAACAGCCTCGAGCTTTGCTCTTATACCTTCAGCTTACCTACGGACAAGTTTAGAAAATTGACAAACTTGGTTACTTTTTAAATGATCTCATTTGCATTTTGCTTTCTACTGTGCAGCGAGTTTCACTTATTCTCATTTCTAGTCCTTTCGGATGCAGAGGCCCTGCTGGTTTCCACTTTTGTCATGTAATCAGGGCCTGATTTAGACCTAGAACACCAGCTGAATGAAATTAAGATTCTAGTAGGACTGAAAACAAGCAGCACTCTGGGTACTGAGGAGCAGGACTGAGAGCCACTTAATTACAGCACTGTATCTGTGACAAAATAAAATGCACCTCAGAGGCATCATTAGCAACAGATACACGGGCAGATCAACGGTATAGGTATGAAACTGAACAAAACAAGTCTTAAAGCGATTACAAGTGAGAAAACCGACGATGACATTAGAGGAGAAATTTCAGAACATCGTAGCCGTATCCTATCTGGGACTCCTGTGGCTATTTCTGCTACATTTGTTGCAAACAAAAAGGTTGATCGAGGGGTTTTCTTTTGAACACATTGTCCTTCTGTCACTTCACTCTATTTGACATAATGGACGGGCAGAACAGATGATAGGTGTCAGCTCCTCATCAGCCACCTCCCGATCATGTGATGCAAGCCTAAAATGGCCCATCTCACATCTCTCTTCTCTGTTCCCTCGCAAACTCCCCCTCTCTGGATCCCCTGCTGGCCGGAAGGACCCTCTCCCAAGCCTGGAGTGGCTCCTGCTGGGACTAGTGAGCCGCTGGCGAGAAAGGCAGGGGAGGGAAAGAGGAGGAGGAGGTGGTTGAGGGTGTGGGGGTGTTACACAGACCTGGAGAACACGAGCAGTCCCAACCTTACCCATCACCCTCCACCCCATCCCATACTGCTATCTTCCGTTCCTACTGACCCTCCCCCCACACAGACAAGCACTCTCCCTGCTGTTTGTGTGTGTATATGCGTTTATGCACTTCTATTCTAGCGGATGCATGTGTGACAAAGCGACTGCGTCCTTGTGTGTGCGTCTGTGTTTTCACACAGATGTACTTGCTTGGTTGTGTTAGAATTATTTTTAGTGCGTAGCTTGTGTGCGTGTGGCCGTGTTAGTGAAAGACTGAGTGAGTAAACATGTCCCGGGAAAGGCTGAACATCAAGAGTAAAGAACAATAAATCTACTGCACAGAACTAATCATACAGAGGTAACAATCCACCCAGAGCTGGAGCTAGTCAATTAAATCATCAGCTCATTAGAATAAAACCACTTAAGCTGTAATCAAATAACTTTGAATCCTTAGATCAGCATCAAAAAAAGAACACTTTCTATTTTCTGTTTCTTTTCCTCTCCAACTAATATCCAGTTTTCTCAGTTTCCATGAGATTTTTTTTGTCATTTGCCTTGACACACTTCACCCCCCCTCCAACAGGCCCTCTACCAGCCACACTCCAGTCTAGCCCTGTCTGCAATGCAAACACCCCGGCAACTTAATTCACAAAGAACAGATACCAATTTCTTCTCAGCAAGAGATATATCAAGGATGTTAAACAAAGCAAACAGCTGCATCGAATTCTGATGGCGCAAAGCTAAGCCTTCAATTTGAGCCTTCTCTCAGGAAAAAAAAAGCAGAATTTAGCTTCAAATATATTCCTGGTAGAAAAGAGAGCGTATTGTGTTATCATGAGAGTCTGTTTACCTAGTGAATCTACATATGGCTATCTAATATCTTTGTGCCATTGAGCAGGTTGGAAGCTGGAGTCCCAGGGGTTTCAAGGCTGGGATTATGCATGGCGGGGGTTGAACTATTGCCCCTGTGTGATTGAAAGACCTCCACCAGCTTAGGCCCTGTTTATTGTACATTTGCATTGCTCAGTTCCACGAGGCTGCTGGGAACTATCAGTGGCCAGGCAGCTCATATCTGGGCTTCTGTAATTCGGTTTCCTGCGGATCCCCCTCATGCCTTCCAGCAAGCAGGAGGCGCTGAGGGCTTATAGGCAATCATTTAGTCTGATTGACCAGGATATTCTCTGATCAATATCTCGTACCAGGCCCCACACGGTGAGAAAAAACAAATCAAGTGTTTGCGCATTTCAAGCCAGTATTTACACTGGCATTCAGGATTCAATACCAAAACACTTCTCCTTAATTTCGATTAACAAGAGGAAGGCGGCTTTGACTGTGTCATGCTTTCCAAATGAAGAAATGTAAGATTAGCGATGTTGTGAGGCAACTTTAAGATGCACGGCATGTTTTGTGTCAGTAAGTTGGATTCCGAGTCATCTCTTGCCAATGAAGTGAAGATCTATTAATAAAGATAATTGCGTTTGGATCCATGCCCTGAAGTGGTCAACTATGCAATTTCACTAATTCATCCTGGAGAAAGGTTGACCTTAAGAAATGTAATTACACACACACCTCAGTTACATCGGGAACCCAAGAGGTCTGCAAAACGTTTACTGGTGAAGAAGGTATAATTACCAGAAAACAATTAGCCCATTACTGTGGCAGTTGGAAGAAGAGGGTTTTTTTTTCTGGTGCATCTTCTGGCTTTAAGCAAACAATTTATTATGAAAATCCTGTTGCTAAATTACATGTTATCTGTACTAAAGCAAGAGTAAAGATTGTTTGACTTGTTAATTTCTCTCTTTTCCCCCTTAGGTCTTACTTCTCTCTTAAATAGTGAAAATTGAGTTATTAAAATTTGTGAGAAACTCAATGCACCTGCCTATCTTTAAGGTATACAGTGGGGACCAGCATTAGTTCTACATGGCCACGTGGAATTAAGTGGTTTAGAGTAGCCTGGTATAAACACAAATCATTTATGAATTTTAATAGGCCCACCCATGCCTCATAACTATGCATGACTTCATACTTTCATAATTGACAGGAAATATGATCTAGGCCAAGGGTCGCCTATTAGAATGACTTTTCATTTAATTTTTTGACAGCCCAATACACAAATACAGGGTGGATTTCTTGAGCATATTCATGTAGTGCACAGGAACCTTTCTGGTGAAGTCTAGCAGCAAACCCCTGAGGTCAGGACCACCTCTCTTATAATTACGTACTACTACATTTTGTAGTAGTACAGCATATCTCCCTTTGAGTTGCACAATGCTGTTGTTCAAGTGGAAATTCGGCTTGTTCGTTAAAGTGGTTAAAAGCATATCTCACAAAGCTAAAGTGTACATTAGATATACAGATCATTTCCGCTGGCAGGTATGCTGTGCACTCTGATGTCGACCATGCAGACTGAGCAAATATAAAATGTTGCCTTTTGCTCAAGTTCAGCTGTAGGTCAGGATGACCCCCTCCCCTCGCTCTTCTTCCACACCTACCCTGACCAGGACTGTTCTGTGGCAGCGAGGTGTTCATATACAATGGAACAATATGTCGTGGGAGGTCGAGGAATGTGGGCTCTATCACCCCCCTTTTAGCACAAGCTAAAACTCATTGTATCCCTTAGATGTAAATCTACACCTCTGGGCTATAAAAGTGCTACAAAGAAGCTTCTTGACTGTGTAAATTAACATTCATCCCACTCGCAATTAAGCAGACAGACTGACATTGTAGCTCCTACATGGCAGCAACACTGGGGGCTTTGTTGACATGGCGTCTGGATAGAGGAAAAACCAGAGGAAAATATTTTCAACTGAGTCATCGACTGGACATTGGGATCTGGAGACTAGAGTCTGAGTGCAAAACAAGATGCTGTAATTCAGCTTTTGCTCTCTCGTGGGATACTATTGCGCCATTATTAAAGTCGTCTTCACACCAACAGAAGCACCTTTGGTGCTGACACGCAAAGTGTACAGCACAGTTTGTTATTTTCTGCGCACTGCTGATCACTTTTAGATGATATTTCAAATATTTTTTCTCTGTTGGAAAGATAAAACAAGCTAATCTCAGTGAGCACATGTATCCATAGTTAGAAATTACATGGAAACCAAATTAGTCTCTAATAACTCTGCAACAGATGGTGCTTGCTCTTCTTACCGAAAGTTAAGAATAAGCACAGAGATGCAGTAGCGCAACATGAAGCTAATAAATTAATCTAAATGACCAAAGACAAAAATAAATTCCCCCTAGATAAATCTATTCAAAACACACACACAAACATGCACACACACAAAATTTATATCCAGTTAACACTGGATATAAGAACACATTGCTGAAAGCATGAATACATTACCATCTGCTGCTTTTAATCCCAGACAGTTACAGTAGTGGCATGTTTTGGTAAAAGGATATCATTAATCATGGGTATAATCAGATGACATCAGGTCATGGCCCACTAAGTGTGTTTTCCTCATTATGGTAATATGGAGGAGAGGGGTATGTTTCCGCTCCTTTTTTTTCTACTTTGACACTTCTTTTCATGACAACCCTCTCCTCATGGAGGAGGAAGGAAAACATTAGCAGCCGTCTGCTTCAGTCACTATAATCTGATAAACAGCAATTTTAGCTGATGCTACAAAGAGCTAACAAGCGCAGATTTATTGTGTTAAGACTATTTCAATTTAGTATATGATCTCTAAACACGGAGGTGTCAAAGAAGTCGTTTTCGTATCAGATCTTAATTCAAGCCAACTTCAACTTATGAATAGACCGAAAGCTTCTCTGTGGCAGTAGAAAATAAACCCTGAGGCTATTTACTGTCTCCTTGATATATGAAGTTTGTGGTTTTGATTGTGTGTGATTATGTTCTGGGAGAATGACCTTTAGTGGCAACCGTATTGTAATGTAATGAGGATGTGTCAGTCGGCGGGGGTACAGTGATGAGACGAGGCCAGGCAACTGGCGTTTAGAGCATCGATCCACCGGCACCACGAGTGTAGAGGAGAATCTGAAATATTCCAACGCCTCCCTCGCCCAGCAAGTGGGTGTGGGATCTCTTTGAGCTGGTCTCAAGTACTTTGAGGCATCCTCTGAAACAAGGCTGATGTATACGACCAAACCAGTAGGTGATGAGCTAAAGATATTCCTGAATAATAGGGTACACGATTAGAGTAAATCTACTTCTAGAAATCACACACACACACACACACGCAAAAAAGTGATCTCGCTGCACCTCCTTGATTTTTAGTTTACGCTATAAAACCACAAATCTGATTCTGTGCTGCTAGGAATATGACAATGTTATGTCATACTAATCATGATTAATGTGGAAAAGATAAAAAACAGTTGGAGTGGAGGTGAAAGGAGAGGAGGTGCAGATTGATATGGTGATGAATTCTCTTACCTCCACCTTCTCATTAACTCTTGCCTGGGTAATATGACCTGGGAGAGATTTTCTCCTCCTACTTCAGCCCTGACACTGACTCTCTAAGCCCTTCTTGGTAAGCCCTATCTCATAAAGTACAATTAACTGGGCCAATCAGACAGGCTTAAAGTCACTCCTAGTGCCTTAACTCCTAATTAACCAAAATACATCATCAGCAATAAATCAGCCCCATGGATTTCAATCATAATTAAAGTAATTCGTAATGTTGTAATTTGCTCTGACTTTTTCTTCAAGGACTACTTAGTCTGATTTGGGCTAATAGGAATTAAAATCAATATTTTTTAGTCAGGCTTGGTTTTTCTCTAAAAAAAAAAGAAAAAAGGGAGTACACGATACAAGTACAAGATATCTGATTTAGAGTTGAATGTGAATATTTGGTTGAATGTGATCTGAGCATGTACTGAATAGTTTATCTCTGGGGTTAGAGCCTTAACTATGGAAGCAGAGCACCAGTGAAACATTAATCACCAAAGTATTATGGCTGATATCCTTGGACAGCACATTAATTCAGGTGGCTATTAGGCTGCCTTGCAGCAAACCTTCGAAAAAGGTCTACATTGAAATTCAGTTGACAGTGTGTAGAAAGTAACTATGACGTTACTGCATTTGAAAAAAATAGGAAAAACAAATTATAGGTATGAATATAACCAATATTTTAAGTATGTTTAGTGGAGCAGTTTTTAAAAAAATAATGCGGACTTCAGTGGGCTGTAGGTTTAATCATTCCTGACTGGCACAACAGTCTTCCCTGTATTCCTTGTCAACAGAGACAGCCACTCTACCTGTAGATGGAAAATACAAAAAAAAAAGCTGAAGAAACACCAATTAGAATGGCTCGCTCTCCTGCACTCCCTCAGAAAAGCCTGGCTCCGCTAAAGGTCAGCCTGAAATTTGAATGACAGGGCCAAAGTCTTTTACTCATAATTTTTGTGTTTGCAATAGATTTCGGAGCAATTCACAGCCTTAAAGGCCTTAAGTGGAACAGCAATTAATTGTAATGAATAATCTGACAAATCTGGTTGACATATGGCCGCTAATACTCCTCCTTTCTAGAGGGAGCAGTGGAGGGATTAGATTACCTCAAATGAAATCTGGGAGCGCTGTGCCATCTGCATGTACAGGGTGAGGCAGCGCACGTAAAACAGGACGTGGGTGGAACCAGGGTCTGCTCCCTGCCGCTCGAGTTCCCTCAGCCTCACCGGCAACTGATTTGGGAATTGAGCCTCTTTTTTCCCCCCCCCTCATCTTATTGAACCAGCTGCCTCTCATGAAATAAAACGCAATAATGCTGCGGCGTTGCCAAAATCGAACACACTGAGAAAAGTAAACAAACATGACAGAAGTGATAAGTGTTGTGCAAACATATAAACAACACCGCCGTGTCAAGCCATCTGAGCACAAGGAAGCCATAACTTTATTAAAAGTATGATGAATTTCCATGAACCCAACACACACATACACACATCAGTTTATTATTAAACTTATAAAGCTACACAAAGTATCTTGTATTTTGTTGCTTTAGGTCATGAAAGAGGTAATTAATGAGCGGCTGGTTTAGCAGTGATAGAAAGCCATGAAAAGCATGGACAGTGATGGGAAAGCTATTCAGGTAATTTGCTTAAGTGAAACAAATAAACCCACACTATAAAAATACTTCATCACAAGGAAAAAGTTCTGCATTAGCTAACTTCATTTAAGCAAAACAATGGAAATAACAATTTAAATATAAAGTATTTTTACAGTAGTTTGTGAATTGGTGCAGGTGGAGTAGATTACAATTTAATCTGTACTTGTTATATGAATGTACTCAGTTACTTACAAACATGGAATGGGGTAATTCTAGCCTTTGGCAAAGGGCTGCTACAGTTAGGGTCATTAATGCCTATTTAATAACCTATTTACAAAGTCTTTTAAATGGTGCCAGAAAAAGTAAGAATAGCCCAGTCCTCAGCACTGGGAAACAATGTATTGCTGGGAGTGTGCTGCTGTATCAACAGAGCTGATACGTGTAATGGCGTCATTCTGTAAACTCCTGCTAAAAGCCTGATAAAGAGGCAGCGGCTATTAACAGCCAGCTGACATAAGCATGGATCAGCACATTCGTTTAAAGAAGGAAAACACTCTTCTCACAATATACTTCGGCCTCTACTATTTCTTTGTCTTGCATGTAGTCTTGAGACCCCTGATTATAAAGTCACAGCAATATTTGTATTTGATAAATGCCTTTATACCTCCCTTGGACCTTAAAGGACTAGTTCAACATTCATACTGCTAAGTGCACTTTTTTTCTTAGAGCTGACCATGTGCTCCAGCTGGCCTCAGTCTTTTCTGTTGATAAGCACTTTTTGCCTGTGAAGAGCAATGGCATAATCTGACTAAATTCTCATGGTGCATCTTTTGACTTGCTTTTCTGTCTTTGCCTCCATCTTCATGTTTATTCATTGTTATGAGTTACTTTCTATTCTGTTTTCTTAAATTTAAACAAATATGGTCAGTCATTGGCGTGAAATGATTTTCATTCGTCCCTGTAGTGGTCCACGGAACAACTTAAAATTTTACTTAGCTTTTGAGGGTTTTTTGTGTATTTTAACCAGGAACAATCAGTCATAGTGTTAAAACTTGTGTACAGAGTGCATAGTGAGTCATTTTTTGTCTCATTTACAAGTTGAAATGAACCAAAATGATACTTTCAACATGTTTTAGCACAACACTAGACCCACTTCAAATATTTGAAATGTTTTAGACAATTTTTAAAGGTGGGGGGTGTTTGAAGCAATTCATAGAAAGTCATTGCCAAGTGGAAGTTTTGCATTTGCTCACATTGTCCTAAACTCGCCTAGAAAACACGGAATAATAATTTTATACAAAGGCAGTGGGCGTCAGCTCAGATTATCAGTCACCACTTGCAGCTTTATTATCATCGCTTTAGCCAAAATGTAACTTTGATACAGAACACTGGATTGGCTCCATTAACTCCACCTGACAGAGAAGGAAAAACAACAATACATAATTACCCTTTTCTTCTTATAAAATGCATTCTGAGCGGAGAGTTCAGGAGCCAGGTCTCATATTTAATTGCAGGAATTGAATAAAGAACGTTTTTCTGTGAGGTGCTGGTGTGTGGCTAGCATAATTGCCAGGGAACAGGTCTTAATTTAAACCGGGGGGTAATTATCATGCAGAGCATACCCACCCAGAATGTTTGCATAACTATCACAAGCGTTTTCATAAATGATGCTTTAATTAGTCTTAATTAGAATTTGTTTAAGTCAGCAGGGAATGCAGGGCCCGTGAAATGATGTATGTAATAAGCATCAGGGCCCGCTCTGTTTTTTTCCTTACTTGGGGAATAGAGCTGACAAAATCACATCACATTAAATTGATTCAGTCAGAATTAAAATTCTTATGGTATTAATTAAATGAGGGAAGATCTCATTAGCAGGCTGTGTGGTGAGGGAGAGACCCTCTCTGCCAGCAGATGTGACGGTGTCAGAGCTGCTGTACATGCTCGCCATTAGGGCCCCCAGACAAGGAAAAAGTGAGGGAGGAGAGAGGAGGGAAGGAAGGAGGAGAAAGAAGGAGAGGAGAGATACGCTGAGAATGATGGAAAACAGAAGAAGGAATAAAAAAGTGGAATGCAGACAATAGAGGAAGAAGGGGAGGGGGGAAGAAAGAATAAGTGAGAATAAGAGAATGAGAAAAGGAGCGAGAGTCAGTGCATGTCTGTTGCTCTGGGAGAAGAGGAGGAGGGGAGAGAGAGAGAGGTGGCAGCGTATTAATGGGTTGAAGGCTCCTCACCATCTATAGCTTTATTTAGCTTCATTTGGTCTATTTGGCTGGAGGAATTCAATAAGAGAAGAGCTAATGACTTGACCAGATACCCTGTTATCAGCACTGATGAGACACCCTCTCTGCTTGACTCTTTATACAGCTACAGTGGTCTAATAGGCCTCTGGAAGATTGCTACCCAGAGTACAGTACAGACCTTCCCCCAGGAAATATAGAACATGATTTTGCCTCAGGGATCTTTTCTTGGCTGTTATAGGGCTCACCTGATCCTTTTGAATTACTATTGACACACTTCTTAAGGTACTAAACTGCAGAATAATCCTCCAATTCAAGGGTGTTACTCCACAGAGGATTTCCTTTTTTATCCTGTTGTGTTTTCAGGGTTGGGGTATTCATCCCTCGAGCAGCACGCAGTATCATCAGGTCAGCAGATAGTGATGGGGATGCTAAGCAGCAGACACATTGTTGGATGCCTGCAGCAGCTGTCGGTTTGAGTAAACTCCAATTTTAGCTGTGTAACATCTATCATAGGTAGACAGCAGATATACCATATAGAGTGTCAGGATACAGTATGCCTTAATGTCTGTGAGGCAGAGACTTTTTATTGACAATAAAGTCAAAAATTCTGAAAGAAATCACTTTATATCCAAAACGGGTCAGTAAAACACCTAAGGCCTACAGTATATGAGGCAGGAATTGTAAACAGTGGAAACACTGCCCTGTATAGAATCCAATGAAAATGATAATGGAGGAAACAATGGCCTCGGGCAATGTAGCAGCAACCTAGCACTGCCAGTGTTACAAGGCATCACTTTCTCTTTATTAGGAGTAAGCATGACTGTTAGTAGGTCCTGCATAAATATTTGGGGTAAATACACAGTATATCATTTTTCGTCACACTTGAATTGCATTATGATTTCCATGCAGACTCAGGTGAACTGGGGTCAGGGGACTAAATTAAGTGGGTCCTGGAAGCAGCTGCAATGGTTTCTCTCTTTAACCATGCTTGGCTGGTTAAGCTATCAAAAGCCGCTTGTACATGCATCATAAAAAACACTGTGTCTGTGTTTAAAATGGTATTAAAATGCTGTTGACCCTTAAAATTAGAAAGGGAAACGTGCAACTCTTTGCATGGCAATTATTTCATGTCCATCTAGAGCACAGTAGACTAGAAACGTATGACAGAGGCCTCTTGAAAATTTATTGACAGACCGGCACAGAAGTGAGGAGGTTCATTTATGACAATGGGGCGTGATGACATCACACCATAAAAGCCCTGTGCAGGGTCAGATGGCATACGGCACACCGGTTTGAGTCTTTGTGTTTGCTATGCATGAATATATAAGAGGTGGAGTGGGTTAGTAGCTGACATTGCTTTCCTGTGATGTATTGTGACATCCACCGCGATGCTCTTTTTTTAATGCACAGGCTGTAGGACCACGTGAGCCTCTGCAGTTCAAAATGGTACGACTTGAAGGTTCTTATAAAGCAGGTTTCTGTGGAGAAATTGCAGAAATTTTCCTTGTAACAAAGAGCTAGTTTAACCAAAAGCTCGTTTACTGTTTTTTTCCCCCCACTGGGATAATAATTGCCAGCTTACATTAGAAAAATCTCCTAAACTAGCTGTCAGCAGTAGCATAAATAATTTCTTTTTTTCATTGCTGAATCTAGACTTTAGTGTTGTGAAATTTCTGAACTGTTTACCACAGTGTTTCTCGAGGGGAAACTGCTGCACCTCTTTAATATCTCTGGTTGCATTGGGCCATTGTGGGCAATGTTGCGAATGAGTAAGCAGGATTTGAAAATGTTGGAGTAACTGGCATTTCAAAGGATTTGATAAATTTCCTTCCTTGTTCTCATTTCAATAGATTAGAAAAAAAATTCTGAATTTCATTTGCATGACATGTGGCTGTATCACATTATATACAGTAGTGCTACCATGAAGGGAGATTTGCATTGCCTCTTTCAGATTCCATGGTGATATACATGTTGATTGATATACATGTTGATGAGCTTTAAAAACACATAACAAGCTTTGTAAGCCTGTGAGTGTGTCAGTTACTGTTCCCAGTATGTCCAAACTAAATGCTAAAACTGTAAGCACGGACTATTATGATAATTTGGCTTACTTATAATAATTAGCTGTTGTATATTCATTAGCCTTTTAATTGGTTAACTCTGGGGACTGCCAACAATTCCAGTCAGTCAAATACACTAATGATACATGCACATACATGAACACACATGCATACACACCCTACCAGAAAGACCTTGCTGGAGTAACCTCCTCCTGAACTTTTATAGAGCACTCTCCCTCCAATCTTACTCCAGCTTTCAATACAGCTGTCAGTTTTGGGCAAAAAAGAAAGCTTTAACTGTGAATTTGCAGCTTTGTCCTCAGTGAGAGCAAGTACCTGTGACATCTGCACTGACATGCTGGAGATTATCCTCCATGTGATTGTCAGACAAATTGGGGGTCAGCAGCGTTGCAGACAGGGGAGCGTGGCAAGGGACACAGAGGAAATGTTCAATCACGGGCCAGCCCATTCGGGAGCCTCCCTTTTCAGCCTCTCCAGCCTATGGTTCATCTCTCTTTCGCACTTACGCTCTCTCTTTCTCTGCCCACAGCTGCCGGGCTTCCACTGGGAGGAAGCTGTATTATGGCTGGGTTAATTTACTGATTAATATCCAGCCACTAGATCCAGCTTTCCCCAGATGGCCAATTAAAAACTACAACTGGCAGCGCACATAGGCCTGGCAGCAGGTTGCCGATGGGCCCAGGGCTGGAGGCTGTGACAGAAGGTGTGGGTCCTGCTTGGGCCTGAATAAGAGCCGTTGACGATCTTAGACTTTGACTTTCCACACCAAGCTAAAAGCCATAATACTGTGCAGAGCAAAAGTGAAACTGGGGCTGCTGAGAGGACACATACTGTGTTAAACTTAGGCCATCGCAAACAGAAAGTTGTAGGTTCTTGTGCACATTCTACATTTAACATATATATATATATATATATAT
>NW_024582390.1:1970129-2101000 GCF_018398535.1 Haplochromis burtoni
TTAGAGAACAAAATAGAACTAAATTACATTCATTATTATCCTTGCCTACATAAATCTTGCTTTGTAATTCCAAATGATGTACACTTATTACTTGGTAAGTACTATGTAATTATTTTCCAGGAGTGTGTATGTACTATGCATGTACTTCTAAATGTAATGATAGTTTATCTTCTATACTACATTTTCACTGCAAGCTATAGTACTGCTGAATATTACCAGTAAGTAATATAATCCAGCCTGAAATGGAGCAGTGTTAATTTTACTATAATAACCGGCACATTATGAGACACGGCTATATTTAGGTGGAGACCATTTGAATACAGGTCTTGTTTTAATACTGACACAAACCTTATAAATGAGCTAGGGTCACCATGGAAACACAGTAAATACAATGGTCGCTGCTCCTCTGAGAGGAAGGGTAATTAATAACTGAATTACAGAATGGAGATAGAAAGCCAGACAGACCCATGCAGCTTCTTGGTCCCTTGATAAAGGAGAGTTTAATACAAACAGTTGTACTTCTACTGGGTCAGCTAAACCAGGGATATCTGGGCCATCTCTGTTCAAAGAGAAAAAGGCCACGAACAGAATTGATGGCCCATTTCATTATGTAATTGCCTCTTTAACTTCCTTGTTCTGAGCAATCGCTCTTTAAACTCAAGCTCAAGGTAATATATGCAGAGATATGAGGGTAGTCTCACAGACAGATAATTCAGTAAATAGCTGTAATCTTTGCATCACCTTTAACCACCCCGGAGCTGGCTAATATGTCATCTTAAAACCGCGGAGTGCTAGAAATGAGTACGGTACATAAAAGACTGGTCTGCTACAGAGAGGAAATGCATATCAACACAGCAGTGAGCCCTCATGTGCACACAGACAAGAGAAAGAGGTTTGCTGTGGCTGCTGTGGATATCACACGTGTGGTCTGTTGTGGAACGAGGCTTGAGACAGCCTTTAAGCTGCCACCCTCAGTGTCGGGGTACAAGGAGCACAAAGCTGGATATGATTACCTACAAGAGAGTGATGCTTCCTGCCCTCCAACCCTTGAACTTAAGGTGTACCCTACATAGAATCAAAGTAAACACCAAGCCCCTGCTCAGAGCCTCTGAAGTGGGTAGATGTGAGAACACAACATGAGTGACCCGCTTCCTTTCATTTCCCTCTTCATAAAGATCCCACAAATGAAAAAAAAAAAAGTAATGCAACACACAAAGCAGCGGTGTGAAGGCAGTACTCTTATTGAAGGGTCAGTAGTAGGATCACTGGGAGAAGGTCACCAAAGAGCCCAAATTCACACCCCATAATTGAGTAACAGGGGTCGCTGATTACAAGAGAAGCATCATAGAGGAGCACTGGACAGCAGTTGGGGATGATTTCCTGTACCTTGGGCTGTACAGGAAAAACAAGACAAACCATTGAAAGCAGCTCTGGAAAGGCAGAATATTGGGTCGTCTTCCTAGGTCCCCCGGTGTGATAAAGAATTAGGAATTAATTAAGTGAACAACTGGATATAAAAGGAACTACTATATCAGAGAGATGGAGAGCGAGAATTCCTTCATCTAATTAGATCAATTGGGCATGAAGTGAAGAGGCTTCACTCAGGAGCAGTGTGTGGTTCTGAAATGGGATCACAGACTGAGGTGTGATTACCTTTTGATTGTTAATGCAAAATTGGATTGAGCCACAATGGTAAAAATCCCTTATTTTCTCATTAAGAGTTTGGAGGATGGTTTTGTGCTTCTCTTTCAATGAGTGATACGTGTGTGAATCTTAGTTGTAAGAAAAGCTTGACCTTAATGTGCATCATAAATAGTTTTTATAGCAAATGTGCTTGTCCCGTTTGAATCATTAGCGGTAATTAATGGCTTCTCTGATAATTCACCTGAGTGCTTTATGTCCACTTACTCGGCCTATAAATTACCTTTAGAAGGACTTATTGACTCTTCATTTCAAAACAGGGCTTTTCAACTGAGTCTATGTATATTTCACAAAGTCACTGTTCATTAAAAGATGCACTTCTGTGACGCATCCTGTGCTTGTAGGAAAAAAAATGGCGTTAAAGTGTGTTCTACACAAACAATCAATCTGAGAAGAATCCAATGAATCTCTTAATTACTGTTGGGCTGAGAGAGTACCCTGTATCTTAGATATGGACCTTAATCCAGAGGCTGGTCCTAACATAAGTGTCCCTGGGGAGGGGATAGTTCTGTGGCCCAGTGGAGCAGTAGAATGCCTCTGTCTTTATCTGTCTCTATACACCTCCATACACAGACAGAGGACATGCGTGAGGGATGGGCCTCATCGTCCGGGGGAAACGGCTTGTGTCGGCCGCCCACACTGCGCTTCCTCTGTGTGAAATTGGCTGAGAGGATGTAGACATATTCCATGCACTGATCCATGGCTGAGTATAAACAAGAGAGGATCTTGCTTTCACTCCTAGAAGGTCAGGAAGCTTCCCCGTGAAACAGTAAGTGACACTGCCTCTTCCGCGCTCACTAACTGTCTGACCGGTGAAACTTGACCCTCCCATCGCCTCCTCCCACCCCGTAGCTCTCACCCTTAACTGTGACGGTGTCCTGTATACAACCAATTCGTCCACTCTCAGTGGGGTGCACTGATATTTAGTGGCTGGGTATGCCAACTTAATCAACAATTCCAGGGACAGATACTCAAATTCACATTGAGGGATCGAGCAGCAGACAAAGCATTCAAGCCTGTGACTGAAGATCCATGACCAGCTGGGAACACCTGTAACATCTAACGTCTAAACAGTGCTCTGACTCATATATCATGACTTCAGCTGGACAAATGGGGGGAAAAAAATCTAAACATCCTGTTAGATCCTCACCTCACAACTAAGACTGTCCAACTGGTTGAGACGGAGCCATGAGATCTGATTGCGGCTGAAATAAAATGGACTGGGGAAGGCATGAATGTAATTAAAGTGGCTGACACTTTTATGCTGGGTAATGGGAGTCCAGGGCCTAGCTATTCCCTGATGAGCTCCCCTCACAGTATGGAGTACATTTTAATACCACGTTGCACAATGACTTAAACGCAACTCTCAAGGCCTACGCGGAGATGTAATATTGATGTGTAAATAGGATAAATGCCAATATCCTGGGGTGTAAGGCACGCTGGAAATAAACACTACCTAATATACTAAATAGTGTCAGTTTATATTGTCACAGAGGACATAAATGTATATCTAAGAGTAAATAAAACTAAAGATACTCTGCTGTATTGGTAGGATACTGCAGAAAGATACAACTGAATGTTATCTCCTTGTAGCTGCAGGTTATATAAAAAAGTAAAAAGCCAGAACAAAAGAAAAAGAACTTCTGTGTGTGAAATTAGGCTTAATGAAATCTTCCCTCAGTCCTCCCTAAGTAGACAAAACAGATGAGTTGTGTTGTGCGCACTGGCACTAATGCAGAGAGCAGAAAAACAGTTAGGCATTGTCCAATCAGTAATGTATTTGTTAACGCAGGTAGGAAGGAGGGAGCTTTTAGATCACAGTGGGGCAGATAATGAAGAACTTAATAAGAGGAATGGTACTTTGAAATGTTCCTCAACCACCTAGGTCCCACAATTTAATCTGTAATAAATAATCTGGCATCATTGCAAGATGGCATCTCATAATGGCAAATGAAATATGCTGGTATGATAGGTACAATAAATCTGGATTTTCCTATGGTTCCCTCAGGCTAGGACAATATGCAACTATAGTGCTCTCTGTCAGGAAGAGCAGATCTCAGAGCCGTCATAAAATCTAAATGGGCACTAATTAGGCAAGCCTTCCCTCTCACACTTACTATTTCTATTGACATTTTCGGCGCGCCACCCTCCCACCCTCCCCCTGCACTACTATAAGTCACTGGGAAAAGAACTCCCAGGATTGCAGAGCACAGGGCTGTTAAAAGGAAGTTCAACTTAGTGGTAATGAATAAATTTGCCCTCCCATGCAGAACTGTTTCTTTTGTCTTGGACCCAACCATATTCCTGCATCTAAATGGTAGTTTGCTTTGCAGCAACCAACGACGCTATGGCAGATGTTAGAGCCGTTAACGTAGATGATAATTACCTTTGATTAGCGATAACATCCTCATTTTCGGAAGGATGACAAGCACAGAGGGCGTTTTTAAATTGTGCAATTTATTCAACGTTAACTACATAATGCATATTTTTGGGTTCATATAGCAAATGTTTCATTAGTGCTATGGAAACTATAAATATTAGTATTAACTAAATTTGTGTGTAGTTAAATTTTCTATAGGGAGTAGTGGTGTTCAGAGGTAGTGAATAGTGGTGGGATCAGGTAAATATATACGTATGCCTTCTTGGGTGCTTCAAATTAATAAAAACCTAATGCGTACTTGGCACAGGCCTGCTTGTTGAACATATGCTGCAAGCATGGCTAAGCCATCTGGCTCAGAGTCAAGTATTCCCACCAACTGTAGTCTTATTCTACCTGACAGTGGAAAAGCTTTATTCCCCTGGCATCGGGGGCACAAATGGAGAAATATTATTGAAATGATTATCTGCATCAAGACTCAGATTTGGGCTGACATTTCGCTGGCTCTGTGTAATCCAAGGGGTTGTCTAGGAGAGGGCGGAGAGGGGGTTTGCCAGTAAGCCTTGGCGGGATGATTAATGAAGCCAGGATACTGGGTGGACCCAGCCCACCTCCACTCAGACCCAGGGGCCGAGCCCCGCATATGAAATTGGCCTATGCTGCTCATCTCCCTGGGAGAGAGGCACTGATGATCCTCCCGACACCGCTCTACCTCCAGTCACCAAACAACAGCCCAAAGCCATGCCAGATCCAGGCTTAGGAGTTACTCTCCTCGCTCTGTGTGGCTGTAAGGGAGGGCTGCAGAGAAGAACAGAATCTATGCACCTGCTTGTCAGTCAAGCGCTCAAGCTGTATTGTTTGTTTGTTTGTTTGTTTTGCTTTCACAATGACAGCTTTAATGGTTCTACCCGTTCCTACTGGTGATATTTTATGGTTAGATTAAAACTTATAGCGTTAACAGACTTATATTTCATGTTGGAAAAATAACTTTTTAATAACCTGAGAACATCTGCATGAACCGATGACTTTTAACATTTTTGTGAAAAAACTGCCACCTTTGTATAGTCACGTAGAGCAACATGTAATGTCATAGCACATGGAAAGTCTTGAAATTTTCTATATGCTGTGCATACCTTTTAATAACCAGTAATTTCTCAGCGCTGTACGTCTGCAGCAGCTCTCCTTCTACCCCTTAGTCTTGATGGATTGGCCTGTGGAAGCCTCTCGGGACCCTGGTAATCGGATAATGCCAAACCAAAATCTTGACCAAGGGGGAAAAAAAAACTGTAACAAGCTCATGAATGAATACAGACAGAGCGAGAGCGAATAATTCAAAAAAGTGAAGAACATCTTTAATCATTCCGTGTCGATGATTAGTCATAGACAACGTCGCTTTGTTAAAGTGTGCTGTAATTAATAACAGGACCGGGATAGAACAATCGAGGGAGTGAGTGTCATGAGTTGTACAATACTAGAGAGGTGATTTCTAAATAGTGTAAATTAGCTGTTTACCTATTGTGATCCAGACTGTGACACTGGAGTTCCTTTTTCCTTGAGAACGAGACTAAAGAGAATGATTAATTGCAAGCTCACGGGTTTTACAGCTTCAAGAGTAAATCAACTTCTGAGAAGTGCTAACTTGCTAAAATATAAACTAATTTTAGGCCCCAGATATTAAAATATAATCCATCTTCTTCCTCCACAGGGAAAGCTAATTAGAAAATGTGACTGGCATAAGAGAGGAGAGGTGGAGGAATGGTGGGATTAGGCTCGGAAGCAGAAAATCACACCCTCTTGCTAAATCTTAGGATTTCTATACACTTCAAATCAACTATTTCCCTTTGTGCCTCACTGTTTGTCACATTTCCAAATTAAAAGCCTGAAACCTGTTTTATTCCACATAAATCAAGAGATTACTATCGGAGTGTTTCAGGAAAAATAAAGAAAACCGTGAGGAAGCATTTTTATTTTTTTCCCCAAATTACAAATATTTCCTTTTTTTTTCTCATGTCTCTTAGATGTTAGTTGAATGTCTACCGGGCACACTTTCACTAATACAACAGCCAATAAACAACAATTGCCAGAGGCAATGAGGCTACCTGGCTGAGGCTCCAGTGGCATTCAGCTCCTGTGTTCTTTGTATGTATTGACCTTATGCAGTGAAACATCCACAACCCATTGTACAGTGCGATTTATTTGCCTAAGGATAAAGCAGTGCTAAACCAGGGACTATCTGCCATGTAATATTACAGACATAATAAAGCTAAAAACATGCAGTAGGATGCAGACCAAAAGAAAGATTTGATTAATCTTTTTTTTGTAATTTATTTTACTTCTGAATTAGATAATGTCAATGTCAAAGAGGGTGCTTTATGATGAAATTTGTGCACAGTGACAGTAAATTGCATGCAACGTGAGATAGTAGCAGTGTGCAACAGATCTGAGTAGCCAGAGCCAGCCGAGTTCTCTCGAGTCCCAGAAGACAATCCCCTGAGAGAAGAAATGCTCTGAGTGGTGACAGCTTAAAGGCAATAAGCCAATAATAAAGACCAGCAAAGTGGCCATGAGAGAGACTTCTATCTCTGCTTCCTTCCAAACAACAGAGCAAACAATTGTCACTCAAAAATCTGGGACCAGGTGCAAAGTTAAAGCATTTTTTAAAGTTTTTTTTTTTCTGCATCTATTCTATAATTAATGGAAATGTTTTGTCTACTCAAATAAGTGATTTTTTTCTAAATCTTCTCCTGCAAACATTAAAGAAGGACGCAATTTTGCTGAAAGTGGGAAACTAAGAGTTTATTTTCACCAGACCAGTTCTGTTAACCCTTTCAGTATAACTTCATAATCCATTTACAGAGGCACATTGCAAGTATTTTAGTGCTATAATAGCTGTACAATTGCTGCCCTGCTGGGTGCCTATTTGGCTGCACCAAATGCACTGTAATTCCTTTGTGCTGTATGTAACTACTCAGAGAAAAAAAAGAGTCTTCAAATAGAAAATGGCACTTAATCTAGCTAAACTTTATTTCATGTGCAGACATGATTGAAGAGGTTAAAATGTAAATGAACTTAAAAACTTGCATGTAAAGGACAAAACGGTGGCTCAAAATCAACACTGTAGAAAGTGCTCCATTTAAGAAAAACTAAAGAGTAATGGAGTAATGGTAAATTTGTGATAAAATGTGACTGCATTAACACATAAAAAAAACACTTATTTGATATTAAGCAGCACATAGTTTATGCTAGAGGAGAAAAATACATGCAAAACCTTGTGTGGCTCTATTCCATCAACCTATCACCCCTAACTTTGTCTTTCCATCAGCCTCTATGTAATCAACTTTTCTGGTAGAACTTTAGGGGTTGACTCAAACGTTAATCCTGCACTTCAGTGCAGTTATACCCTGTGAGGATTACACATTTCTGGGCTCGTTTGGAAAGGAGAGTGCTGCAGAGGAAGGCAGTGGCCAGTCTGTGATGGGGGGCCAACCAGTAGAAAGCTCATTTGGAATTCAGCACTGCAACATTGCCATCTTTTGGCCAGACTGTATAGTCTGAAATCCCAAGGATACCTCATCTCCAGACCCATATCGATGTGCTTAGGTGGCTTGACACAAAGGTGGATAATGAATTTATTCTTCTCTTACAAAGAAAGGAAGCAGTGTGGTTTGGGATGATAATACAAGATATAAAACTACTGCTTGTTTGCTTTATTATTCTATTAGTAAAATACTTATGTGTATTTCATTTTTACAAAAGAAGTCTAATCTTTTAGAGAGTCCATTTAATTTCCTCTGTAATCACAATTTTAAAATCTAATTTGAGTTGAAATACTGTAAACTTCACACTGCAGCGTTCAGCAGAAAGCAGCCAAACGTTATTCTCAGCGCTGTGCATTTTAGCGCCATGAATCAAATATTACACTGACAAATTAAGAGTGATGGCTCTGAAAAGCAAAGTCACACAGTGGCTCAACATCATCGTCGTCATCGAGTCTTTTTCTGCCAGCAAATTTACAAACGTGTAGTGAAGAGGAGAGCTCGAGCGGCTATGCTTATCCTCTACCTGAATAAATATTTGTCTGATGTGGCCGTGCTGTCCTGTTTTCCCACGGTGGTGTATGGGACATCATGGATAAGAGAGAGGATGGGCTCTGACAGAGAGTGACAATTCATCCCTTCATCCCCCCCTAACTGACATGTCACATTCTCTGATGACTTTATTGTGCTCCCTGTCACTGCACTTAATCTGTGTGTCAGTCAAGCTGCAGCAGCCCACACCACCACCTCCAGACAGCAAAGCTAATACCCACCCTTTTTAATGACATTAGATTTGGAGTAATGCCATTCAGTATACCACTGATATTATCTTCTATTTGCATCATTCAGCCAGCGACACAGCCAGAGCCCGGCCGATAGAGAGCTGGTCATTTCCCCATCCATTTCCACTCAGATGACAGATGTCAAGATGGAAAGTGACTATTATTTACTGTAGCCGTGTTTTTATCACAGACAGACATGATGTCTCACTTTACTCCTGGCTGTCAGCCGCTGCATCAAAACCTGTCTTTTTTTTTGGTAATATTTTGAGTGCAGCAGTGCAGCGTCTAGTTACATTTTGATTTTGATTTCATTATGTAAACTCAGCCTATCAGGAGGCAAACTAGCAGCAGCGATTGTCTCAGTTAGTAACTACATCTTGTAAGTCTAATGTCTTATAATAAACCTTTGGAGCAACAAACTCTAATGATAATCAGTTTAGCAGCTTCCGTGTCGTCTCAGTGCACGTGAAGTAATAACACCTGCTTATGCATGCCAAACACCGCCCTGGAAAATATTCCTTCGCTCAATAAGTGTCTGTACTATCCTCTTCAGGTGCTATGATGACTTTGTAATGAACATGCCACGAATGATTTTGACTGATTCAAATTCCCTCTACAGTATATTTGGTCCTTCTGTCACTGAGAATGAGTAAGCAGCATTACCAGCCTATCAGCATTAGAGGTAACAAAATCTTTCCCTTTTTCTTTTTTCTTTTCTTTTCTTTTTTTTTTTTTTTTACTGACAGTGCATTCTCTCTCCCATCAGAGCTCCTAGTGCCTAATTAAATGTATTTAGCATCATAAATATTCCAGGGGGACAGGTTGACACAGTGAATTAATGTCTCGCCTCAGTACCAGAGCCTCTCTATTGGCTGTAGAGAGAAAGTTAGCCCAATGCCAGGTAAATGCCTCTGCTTTCATGTCTTCTTATAAATCGGTAGTGCATTTGTTTTCTAATATAGCAAAACTGAAAACACGTTGATGCTGATTACATTACAGGAGAGCTACTGTTGGATTAACTGCAGGGGAACGAAGCCAATTTTAGGCAACTTTCTATCAACTATTTTATACTGATACAGCAATCCCTGTTAACCTTACTCTTTGTTGATATTCCTGTTTTAAAACTCAAGCAAAGGAGGGATCCAAGAGCTTTTTAGATGCTTTGGAAAAAACACTGATACGAATTGATTCCATTTCTCCATATTCCCAGTCTTTGTGCTAAAATGAGCAGAACAATCTGCATTTGCTTTAATCATCCTTCAGCTACCAGAAAAACATATGTTATAGATTAGGACGCACTGCAGAACGGTGTTAAATTATGTTGTCTGTTTAGCTGATTTGTAGGTATTCTATTTTTACAGATGCACTTACAATATAATTTATTTCTCCTTTAAATTCAGTAAAAGGACTAGATGTTGTAGTCCCTGATAATGCATTGCTTTAAATGGTGAGAATCTTGAGGGATGGCTGTTATGTTCAATTTCTTAGGTGCTGCCTACTTGCTCCACTGTCCCTTTATTTAAGTATGTAGAAATCCATGTAATAAGATTGCACTGTAAAATCAGAATAATTATATAATAATAAATCATGGGTGGCATTATTGTACGCCAGATAAAGAGCAAATTACAGATTTGAATAAACAAGATAAGACTATAGGTGGCTCATGTAAAACGATATATGCCTTAAACTTTCATGTAAGCTTTATCTAGTGAGCACACCAGCTATGAGCTTATGAGGTATTGCCCCACCTTACTGCTAAGTTCACCAGAGTCTTTTTTTTCCCAATACGGCCCCAGGGAATTTTGGAGGACTTGATTGGGTTTTGAAGCTCATCCCAGGTCTTTGCCCTGGAAAAAAACATGTTTCTCATCTTATTTGCTACACTTTTTCTTCCAGGAGCATTATACGCATTATTATGCTTATTTTTAAATCTTGATATTTTTCCTAATTTTCTCAACTCTTCTGTTACCTGCAAAAAATGCATAGACTCCACTTTCCCCTTCTCAACACCTGTAATTGCAATTTGCAAGAGCTAAACTAATTTTACGACACAGGAACACCTGTATTCATCTCCATATTAATAGAAAACAGGAAATATAAATCCCAATTTTCCAGCAGCCAGTGTCAGTGAAGATGTTCCTTGAGGGAGAAGTCTGTCTCTTCCCCATTAAAATATTGGTGCTCTCCCCGCTTTCTCTCTAGAGCGTCCGTTTTGAACCTAAATCAGATATCATAATTATGAATGGCACCAAATCTACATCACTAGCCTTGACACTTGTAATATCCATATATGCCAATGGACAAGTAGGTTCCCACTGTTGGGGTGTTCTCTGCGTTGAGTTATGTTTGGCGCTGCTCTACAATTCGGAGCCCTGTGAGTCTCATTTAGCTGTGGGAAGAGAGCTCTGACTGATAGGCTCATTTCAAGTGTCCTACCCTAAAACATCTTTTGGAAAAGAACCCAACGAGCCTTTTCTCTACTCCTGAAGTCACCTTAAAAAGAATACTCCAAAGAGAAACTCAAGGAAGAAAAACTGGCCTTATCATAAATCAGCACATCATCAGTTAGCCTAAAACGCTAAAGAAGATCCTCTTAAAAATATCAGTGCAGTATTATTTTTGATGGCTAATGATAGAGTTGATTGAGAAATGTAGTTATTAATGAATGTGACTCTATCTGTGCTCCTGCATCCCTCCTCTTGCTGTAAGTCATTACGCCATGAACAAGAAAGCACAGGAGCCTTTGTCAGGTCAAGCTCTACAAAGCTAGGCTGATGTAGGTGGTCTACGTTGCCTCATTAGTAACAGCATGAGCTGTGGTCTAATGAACTTAAGACAATGCTAATTAATGGAAGAGAACAAAGGCTTAACATTTTTTAGAAAGTGTGAAGCACCGAATCTGCTTGTATGACAGCATTTAAGCCACCTTAATCCGCTTGTGATGCAGCGCATGGTGCCTCGACCGCATGGTGCCTCGACCGCGCAGCACCGGGGCAGGTCAGAGGGAGCAACTCCATACCTCAGCAGATATAGTCACCTGTGACAATCCTTTATAGGCTGATAAAGTAAAGGAAGTCTCTCAAGGAACAGTGCACTGACTTGGCGGAGGGTCTCCCCGGGGAGCAGGTGTCAGGGTTGTCTATCAGAAGGCTGAAAGGAGAAAAGGGACGTGTTACCGGACTCTATTGTATCCCAGTTGTCATTGACTGATCGGGTCCATTTAGCTGGCTTTCACAGTGAATGAAACCACCTGAATAGATGAAAGCGAGACAGCCTTCCTGACAAACAAGGAGCCCTGGAATATTCATGGAGGATCTGTGAGGAAAAGATTAATGTATTAGAAATTAAAATGGGGCCCGGACGTATGATCTTGCTCTAACACTTGGCCAGACCTGTGTCACCCGCCGCTAGCGCCTGAAGTCGGCACATGCCACTGCCAAGGTGGAGAGGAATCATTAAGCACCCTGCCATTGTGTGAGCAGAATAATCAAACTTCACCCCCCCCTCCATTCTTTCCCGCAGCACTGACAATGAATAATTCTGGAGCCATTTGCAATGTTAACGGCACCTATCTGGGCCATCCATGCCTTTATGATAAGAGCTCCAAATATGCATTTCAACAGTCTGAACAGAAGCTGCTTCACCGCCATTTCAAAGGACACCTGTCAGTCATCTGAAAGAGCTGTCAGTCTCTGTCACGCAACGGTGCCAGTGAAATGGCCCAAAAGATAATCTTTACTCTCTCTCTTTCTCTCTCTCCACCTCTCTCTTTCAGATCAGAGCAGTTACATTTGCAATAGAGTGACAAGTGATTTACACTGGAAAATGGATTGTGTTTAAACTGAAAAAAAGGGGGTTTATTCTTTTAGGCTGTGTTATTCTTTGCTAGCGTACAGCTGTATCAAATATGCTATCACAAATGTGATCTGGGCCACACTGAATGTCATTATGTGTGATACCATGAGCACTAGATGGGCTACTGAACTCAAAGGTGACTTTGATAAATCCTATCTCACTAAACAGAGCTATGTGACTGTGAGGAGTGGGAGCGAGCTAGGTGGGATCAAACAGGTTTGTGTTTCCAAAAACTTTGACCTTCTGTTATTACTAACTGGAATGAATGAGGATTATTTCTATATATTTATCTACCGCGCTCAATAAAACTGCCTTTCTTATCTCTGTGTAGATTTTTACTTAAGTAAAATCCATCTTTTCCCAACCGTACCTCTTTGCCCAAACATGCCTATATCATTTGTTTACTTCATTCCCAAAACTAGGTTGTTTAATACTGTTACTTATATGGAGGCCTGGTTGACAAGGAAGCCCATTTACATGTAAGCCAGGAATTTTTTTAAGCACGACTAACTTGTGTGCCACCAGCTGTTGGTGGTATTTACAGCTGAGTGCAGAGGATGTGTTTGGATTGAGGCTTGCAGGGCTAGAGCTGCACTGGGCCCAGTCCCAGTATCCTTATGGCCACTCCAGGGGCAAGAACAGCCAGCATTCACAGCATACACCATGATACAATGAAATCACAACACCAAAGTGCTCAGAATGACACAAAACTAAATTTTGCATACCCTGCAAAGCTGGTAAGGACTTAGCAATGCCCTTTGAATACACTGAGTCTGAATATAAAGGACAACCTTCATGACGAGACACTCTGCTCTCCTTCACTGTGTACTGTTCAATAAAGTAAAGAAGACTCTTACTATGTTCCCCTGCATTACACAACTCTCTAAATCATAAAGAGATCACAGCTAAATTATGGAACATTATATCATGGATGCCACAGACCACACATTTCGATCACTGAAGTCCACTTCAGCTACTGAAACTGTCTTCAATGCACTCCTGGGAATTTTGCCAAAAGCCAGAGTCATTTTAGTTCATCCAGCACAAGCCAATACAAAGCTCTGTGGAAACCCTTATGCTTACCCATCCAAAATTCTTTGTTGTTTTCCAGCGAATCGGGCCATTTTCACACAGAACAAACAGCAATTTGACAAACCATTTCAATTTTGGGCACTCCTCTTTGTCACATAGTTTCCACACCATGTCCATTCCCCCCAACAATCTCTTCATTGTGGCTCAGGGAGGACATGGTGCGAGAAGTGACTCACTCCATGAATGTACACGTTCATTTCAGAGTGCAGTAGGATGGCATAATCCCTGATACTGAACCCTGACTCACCAGGTCTTTTCATTTTTTTTTAGATTGAGCATTTTCTCCCTCGTTCACCGTGGAAAAAAAAAATGGACTTTTGCATTTGCACTTTTGGCTAAAAGTTCAGCTACGCACTCTGTAGTGAAATTAAGCGTTTCAGAAAGACAACAAGGCCGTTGTGAACAAAACATTACAAGGTAGCCCGCTGAAGACGAATGAGCACGCTTTCAAATAATTCACGAGTAAATGAAATGTTATGAGTTAATCAAATGAAGTGAATAACGGAACAAAAGGGAGAAGCTATCTTGTCTGCAGTCGCCCCCCCCTCCTCAAAATCACACAAATGAATGTCAATAGATAAGCTTGTACAACAGCTTTCTTACAAATTATTCAGTGACTACAATTTTGCAGTTGAAAAAGTCACACACAGAAAGCCATTTACCTGAGTCACAAATGAGTATGTAATTGAGTCCTTAGGGAAAATAACTCAGCTTAACTACTGGAAATAATGTGTAAATTCAATACATTTCCTAATGAGCTCATTTGAGTTTGCTGCAATTATATTTGCTAGTCTTGGTGGGGATAGGATTCTGCCGCTGAGTTGAGGTGAATAAAACCACATCTCCTTGTATTCATTAAAATTAGCATATGGACCTGTCAACACTTCTCAGAGGCACGTTGTAACAATGCCATTTAGCCCTGCATCAAGCAATGCCAATAGAATGAATGCATGTGCTGGGTAAATGCCTCCCCACCCTTAGCGACAGGGGTGGAACGGGACTGGCAATGCTGGCTTTGACGCACAAAAGAGGCTGCGTTTTAACAGCCAGGCCCTGGCCTCTGACCAGGGGCCATCCACATCAACACTGCTTACACTCTACCATACCTCCCAGCTACCAGCCCAGCCAACCAACTCTATACGCGCACCGAGACAGACAGGGAGAGGAACAAGAAAAGAAAAATGAAGACCAGCATTGTGTGTGCGTGCGTGTTTCTGTGTTTGTGTTTGTGTAGTGGCAAGGAAGAAAACATAGAAATAATAAAGACGGATAGGTCTCTGCAAAGTTAGTCTTCGTATATATCTTCCTTTAACAGCTCTATATTGATCGACTTTTTCAAATATATGAATAAGAAAGCTAAAATCTAAAAATAATTAGCACTCGAATAATACCTGGAGTATATCTCTGGATAAACTTTCAAATATTCTTATCAAAAGGTGCCAGGAATGAGAGGCCTGTGGAAAAAAAGCAGAGCCTTTATTGTTGTTTGTCATCGTTACATTGAAGCTGCCAGTGAGAGGAGGTATTGTTGCTCAGTGGAGCACACGAGGCCCTAGTTGCATTGTTGTGCCAGGATTTTAAAACAGGCACGAGTTATCAATAGACCACAGACTATTCGACTCACTCAGCTGTGCCTCTTGATACACTTCAGAACCTCACACACCAACAGCCAGCCGCGATCTCACACAATTGGGCTGCTTTACTCACAAACACTTTGTATCCAGATGGATCCAGGTTCATGTCTAATGGATAGGTTATACTATCATTTCAAAGAGCTCAGCTTCTCCGTTAAGCACATCTTATTAGCCATTTCAAGTATTAGTTGCCATAGCGTATTAACACATAATATCCTTGCAATTTGCACACGATGGTGCAAATAGTCTCGGTGAATTCACACTCATGAAGGTGAACACAAGAATAAAAGACAGGCTAAGGAGAAGACAAGGCCTCAGCTGTTCCCTCTACTGATCTGCAAGCTGTGATTACCTGGAGCACAAAACCAAATGTAAAGGCCTTGGGCTGGCTTTGATATTTCCATTGCTCATTTCTCTGCTGTGACCTGGACTACATCTAACAGACCTAGACTGGAGGTCACAAGGAATCAGGGGGGTAGACGAGGAGATTTAAAATTAAAATCTGAAAAAGGGCCAAAATTGAAAAATTTCAATGAAATGACCACGCTTATACACACTTGCTTGCTCTCTCCATCACTCACTCTCACACACATCAACACTCATTATGGTTAGCTTTTTTCCAGTGTTGCGTGCCATTACCTCACCCAGCATTAAAGAACTCGGACCACCTGGATTCTGTCAAGGAGCTTATTAAAACATTACATATTCACACTTCTGTAGCACAGAGTCTTAATGAGGTTGAAGGGCGATTCCTCAGTTTGTCCCCACTTTATAGAAAACTATGTGCAATAAGGTAGAAAAAAAGTTACCCCATAGTCTGGGTACAAATATTCATAAAAAACAAAGGGTTATGTAGGGTGACAGCAGAGGAAATTGCATTTTAAGTATAGCATATTATAACATAAAGTTCTGTTATTATTGTTAGGAATTAAACCTACCGGCTGGCAGAGGGATTGTGATTTGTCTTTAACATTGGGAACCAGAGGATGTCTTCCAATTACCAAAGCGTCACACTGGTCTAACTTTTAGCATGCCTGCCCTGTGGTGACCTCAGAGGAGATGGCGCTTCATTAGAATGACTAGACTTTTAAAAATTCACCTAGAAATATTGACTGCCTGTGGAAAAAGTGGCAAGTTTAAATTTAAACGCATAAAAAGAAAAGAAGGTGCTTAATAAGATGAACAAACGTGGAACGGTTGTGTGGTTCTTAGTACTGTTACTAAAAGAAGGTCCTCTGTTCATCAGTATGGGGCCTTTCTGTGTGGAGTTTGTCTTTGGGTTGCTTCCTCCCACCCAAAGACACTGATGGGGTTTGGTTCATTCTAAAATGACTGTAGGTGTGAATAGATAACCTGTTAGGGGTGTACCCTGCCTCTTGCCCAGTCACAGCTGGGATAACCCTGAACTAAAGAGAAAAAAGATGAATGGATGACCCAAAAAATCAATTTGAAAGGCTGTGGAAAATTGTACCATATATTTTCAGTGCTTTATAGTCATAACTCCATTTTTAAGTTGGTTTATCACATTATCAAATGATACATAATGAGTTAGCAGTAACTCAAAATTGTGCAAACACTGCCAGCGCTCCTGTTTAGTAAGTTAGTGACTTAAAGATGCCTAAATGTGCCAACTTCATGACCACAACCACCACCTGAGCCAACTAGGTATGAAAAAAGATGTGCTTAGTCATTCACTGTGTGGAAATGCTGTAAAAGTAACTAATTTCGTTGTATGACTGCTTTCCAATCTCTCCAGTCTTCCAGTGTTCCAACCCAATATAAAAATTAAATGTAAAACCACAGACAAAAGAATAACAGATATTTGAAATGACTGACTTCAGTTATCTAACTGTACCTTTGAACTTGGTAGCATCCATTCCAAAAAATGTTTTAACTGCTTTTTTAACTTAGGGTTCAGGGGAGGGAGTGGATCCCCAGACCCCATCCCAGCTGTCACAGGCCAAGGTGCAGCGTTCAATTCAGACTGGTCCTCGGCCTGTCACGGTGGGTAATGCACCTGGCAGCATTAGTTATTTGCAAAAAATCACTTCACAACATTAGCATACATTAATACCGGCAAAATCTGGGTTACAGTCCCCAGTTAGAAAGAAGTAATCATTCATTTGAATCATATCTAACTTATGGATCATTTTTCTCATGGAACAAATGAAGAAGGATAAAATAACTCAAACCAAAACTTGTATAATAGCTATTTAAACTCCAAAATAAGTGAAAAAGTTAGTTGATGGATCACACGTAGCTACTACATGGGAATTTAAAACTGCATTTTAAATCTGCTGTAGCTCACAGTGACAGCTCACAACCGTTTCTCAAAACATGTTTTTGTGTGTAGAGTAATACAGCCGAGCTCAAATTCCTCTCGTCCCTTCAAGCGCAAAATAAAAGAGGCCTGGGCTGCCACCACCTGATTCAATCAAGTGTGTTACATTGTATACCCATGGGCAACAAGGCGACTTGTATTTTAATTAATAATGTAATACCCCGGTCTCAAAGGCCTGGCCCTTGGCATTCTTGCTGCTTTTTTGTAAATACTCAAAAGATCCCAGCAAAGAACATTTTTCTGCACACTCAAACTCGCAACTAGATTTAATACAGCGTCTGAAAGAAACACAGCAGCATTTCCAAGGATCGTATGAGTGAAGAGAAGCGTGTTTTAGGGCATTAGGTGATAGCTCAGGAACCGAGGAGAGTAGCCTATTACGTGACATATATTGTCATTTAGATGAATGAGAAGAAGAAATCGCAGGAGAAGTAAGAATAAAACTCTAAAAATCATGCAAAGGTGTTGGAAATAAGTAGAATACAGACTGCAATAGTGTAAATCAAAGCTAATGTTAAGGGATATGAAAACAGAGACATGGCCGTGGGTGCTGTGTTGTGAGGAATAACAAGCACAGTCAAGGGTAAATGCACGCTTCTTTGGAGATCCTGGACCGGAAAGAAGCCTGAGGGAGCTCAAGGGTTTTTGGGATACAGGCTGTGTTCAACCTTTTTCTACAGCCACACACACAAGAACAACGGGGAATGGGGATGACACTTTTACAGCATGCTATAAGAAGTACTGATTTGTAAGTTTACACATAACAACACAAGAAAACTGCTGCCTGACTCAAATTATGAATGTACAGCAGTCCCTTGCATAGAAGTGACCAAAAGTTTTATTATAGCAGACAAATGTAAGTTGAGGCAAAAAAGACTTTCATATGTAAAAAAATAATAAAAAAAAAAGTTCAATGAACCATGTTGTCAACATTTTATCTGCTAGAGTTTAGATTTTTTTGAAACTACTGATAAAATGTCAAACAAATAACTATAAAAACAATGTCTTAGATCCCAAATTAAATTTTTAACAGAACAAACATCTTAATTAGCTAGCATGAGCACAGCCACAAGTAAATCTAAAGTGATTATTCCTGCCCTTAGAGAAAGGCTGTCTCCCTGTGCTCTGTCAAAAGGTCAATTATGGCCCCAAACCGGCATGCAGTGACAGTGACCTGGAAGCGGTACTGATGACCCCACATCCAGGGGCCCAAAAGAGTTGATCATCTAACATGCAGGCTGCCTGGAGCCATGGAAATCTGACATTTGTCCTTATTCAAATGAACACAAACAATATGCATCTCATGCCTCTCCCTAACCTGTGCCAAATCTAAGGCATAGGGACCAGCAGTCTTAATGCATTGTCCTCCAAGTACATGCCTCTACTCGTGACTGCGGCCGCACAGCAATCACGCGCAAAGCCTGCAGTAAGAGCAGGCTGCAAAAAAGCAGCATCTTTACTAGCAACAGTGGTCATTACAGTTCTAGTCGGCAGTGCTAGGGGTCACAAATTGGATTAAGGTCATACAGTGAAAGAAAGCGTTAAAGGTGAGACGAGTTTACGTCACGTGTACGGCGTAATAGGTTACGGCAGTTTTTTCTAACACTCTTTATGGTGATTGAAAGAAATCCTTCGATTAACTACCGGTAACTGTTTGCAATGTGCAGGTGTCACTCACAGTTAAAAAATTAAAATTATAACACTGTTTCAGTTACCTTACCTCTACAGTGGTTTATAATGACATTATGCTTATTGCTTTCCCTCACCGTGTAATTTTCAGACATAGCAGGTGGATGTTTTAAGCCAAAAAACAAACAAAAAGAAAGCACAGAGTGTTCTGCCTTTGCGCACAAGACAGATAAAATGAGCAACAATGCAGTCGCTGTGATGGTGCACTTGGGAGCTAGTCAAACCCAGTACAGCAGTCAGATGCATAAATATAAACTGTCAACTGCTGCAAAACCTTAAAAAGCAACTGATGTTAATCATTGTGATGTCATTTTTGAGTACTTGTGACTATTAGTAAAATGTGGGTTTCATTCAAAATACACCACAGTATCCATGTTTGCACACTGATGGAGAAGCATATTATATTTCAGGGTTTTAATGTACTAATCTCTGGTGAGATTTTTGTTGATATAAATTCCACATATGCCACTTTTTATAGGTTTTGCAAATGATGAATATCTTCATCCCTATATGTAGCCTTTCATGCTGAGCCCAGCATGAACCCGTTTACTACTCTGAAGTAAAAACCTTTGCAAAAACACCTACATAAGAAGGTTATTGCCATAAGACCGGTGTATACACGGTAAACTCCCCCCGAATTGCACTTGCCTGAAGCAACACCTACTACATTAAATGTTTATCCATGTGGACTTCCCATCTCTTGCTGTTCTGTCTGTGTGTGCAGAAGGTAGCGGCCTGGCCTGGAACCGTGTGACACAGAGCAAGGGCTCTCATGTCTTCGGGGTGTTCCACAGAGCATGATCATGAAAAGCAGAAAAATGAAGAAAACCGCAAAAGGTTGAGCCATGGAAACGTCTTTCTTCTGCACGTCAGTTAATTTCCTCTTTTTCCCTTTGGTTCCACATCACTTTTCTATTATGTTTTGAACACAGTGAAAACATAATACAAATCATGCTGCTGGAAAAAAAAAAATCTAATCATTACACCCTCAAATGAAAAAATGGATACCAGTGAAAAATGTACGGGAATTGTTATTTTTCACATTCTAATTCACATCACAAGGAACCGAAGAGAAACTCATGCTGTATATCAGATTGGTTTGGTGCCTTTTGCCCCAAGCCATGCAGCACACACTGATATTAGTTTTAAATACAGATTGCTGGCAATAATAGAACAGAAGAGTCCATGCTTGCCACATGGGCCTGGTCTGGAGTGCCTCACATTGCCGGTTTACAAAGACGGCTTCAATCACAAAGCACAAATAAATGTAGTTCTTTGGGCTCTGTCAACTGTAAACTGTTATTGATCCCAACAAATGAAATTTGTTCACGTTGATCGATCAAACATATTATCTGTGTTTTCCAGTCTATTACCAGCAAGTGGAAACTCAGGAGGCATCAATAAATAGAGTTGGGTCACCCCGGGTAGATTCCTTTCAAGCTAGAAGGGCTTTAAAAACAGACGACCAAACATAAGTACTTGTACTTAAAGGTAATGGACCTGCATCATGACTAAACACTAAGTGCCTGGGGTGTCTAGATGCGAAAAGCACTTCTGTAGCACCTTCAAGGTCTAGAGGCACTTGTGTATGTACTGTATACTTGCCCTCTTCTCTTCTGCCCCTGCTAATACCCCCCACCCTCGCTCTTCTACGTTCGAAAGCCTTCCAGCTGGCACCCAGTGCCTGTACTTGGCAGGTCGGAGGGAACATGAGAATTAAACCTATAACGCCCCAGTTACCAGTTCTCAAATATCAGTGGAGTCCAGCACTTCACCAGGGACTGGTGAAAGGAAAACATGTTAGTGGAACAAAAAGCTCCTTCTGGCAATACTCCACTCAAGTGTTCTGCTCACTGCTGTTACAGGAGCAAAGTTTTCATTAGGAATTACAGTAGGTACAAATGATCGCATGAAGGCGGAATCCATCTGAAAGTTGGATAACAAAGCGATGTATGTAGGCTGCGTCTAACGTTCGGTTTGATGGACAAAATGTTTTCAGACTAAACTTACTGTTTAGGCTTTAAGGACTTCTGCTGAATGCTGCAGAGAGATGCAAAAAGCTGCAAAGAACTAGACTAACCTGTCATCTTCACACACTGTACAGTCACTCATCATGTGCTATACATTTCTAAAAATTAACGCAGTCTAATGCAACAAGACTGCAATGTGTTCTGGGAGGTTATAATGTTCAGGTGTTTGAAGTGTTTAAATGAAGGTGTTTGGCCCTTTGGGTTTTTGGTTGAATTGCACTGAAATATTCCGAAACAGGTAAACAGTGTGGATATGTGATAAAGAAATACATAAAAACAAATAAAATAGCAGCTGCAGTTTTGAGTGAGTGACTTTTAAGTTACGGTAAGTCTTCAAATTATTTAGTTGTTGGACATCATCGTCATCATTTTGTGCCGCATTCAGGGATGTGGTCAGCATCAGTAAAGATGCATTTAATAAACAAAATCATGCGGCAACAACCGTGTGGTAAACAAGTACAATAACTTCTTTTTATAGCTGAGTCAATTCTGCTTTCTGAGTTATTAAATGCCGACTATAACGTGCCTGTGAGAGATTACCAAAACCTCGGCTGAACTTAGTGCTTCCCTCCGTCATTTCACATTTCTTCAGACTAACGGGAGAGTGACAGCTTGTCCACAAACCAAAGGCAGCCTTACCAGGAATAGGGATATCCGCCTCTCTACAGTGATAGAGCAGCTCTGATAGCTCCTTTATTATGGAAAATTATTTTAAACAGCATAAAACGGCGGGGCTCATTTTTTCCATGTTTCTGCCACTATCATTCCAGCTATTGATAAGATGTCTAAATTTATTGCAGAATAATTCTGCAGGAAAAGAGATAAAAGGTTGCTGAATAAAATATGAGGCAAAGGCTGTAAATTGTAGCAATGCATATCATTTCATTCAAATGTGGGACGCAATTACCATCTGCTACACTCATCAGTCCCCTCCTTTATGACTTAATTATATGTTTAATGCTATCAGATCAAGGAAAGGGCAAAACAGATGAATGAGAGAGAAAGAGAAAAGATTCCGCAACAAGACAAAAGGCAGATGAAAAGTAACATAAAAGGATGGAATTGATTTCATTCACCAGGAAATAGAAAAAGTTAATTTAGATACAATGTTCCCTCATCTCCTGTGCCTTTGTAAGATAATAAACCCAGCGTGTTGCCAATAGGTCCCGCACCAGTCAAACAAAAGAAGTCAAGTTCCTCAAAACTAAAAGTCTTCTTCCTTAACCATTTGAAGCGATAACAACTCGGTGAATCATTCAAAGTGCTGGATGATCATCGCAGTAATTTCAGTCCATGCAATTCTTGTATGACAACAGCGCATGATCTTAAAATATTAGCAATATTTACTTTTGCATAAGTTGAGATGAAACAGTATACTCTATAACATTTGTTCTGTGCTTAAATTTAACTCGATGGGGGTGAAGGAGGCATACTTCTTCTGCACATTTTCTATTCTCTTGTCAGTTCTTTTACATTGATTATGCTTCTTGGGGGATTTTTTGCAATAAAATGAAACAGTCTTTGTTAAATCTTTACTCTATGTTATTCCATTACCAGTGAAAATTCAACTTTGAGACTGAAACTTTTTGTTTGGATGCAAATCGTGTACGCCAGTGTTCACAAAGAAAACTGGGGTTGTCCAAATGGCTTTGGGGTAAAAAGCTAGCCAGTGGGCATCCCAGGTGCCAGCGGGCACTGTCCTAACTGTGTACCTTTGGCCAGAACTCATTATAGGGTGACATTTAGGACTGCTGCTGTCCATGCCAAGTCAGCCTTCTGGATTGAGACAAATTATGTAGTTATTTTTTATGTCAGACATTAAGCCATACCCAGTGGGAGCCAAATCAGTATCACCTTCATGTCACCTGGAAAAAAAACGATAAAGGATGTGGACTTCTTAAACAGGGGCATTATTCAATTCTGGTCTTACACATCAAGATTGGAACGAAATACGACCCCCTAACATACAAAAAATTTGATTATAAACTGATATTCAGCTAAATTGTTATTTTTTTAATGCAAGACTTTCATGCAATCGAGCTATTAGTTCCCAAAGGGTTCTCTCAACACCCCAAGAGAAAGTAATATTCCCAGTAATTTGTTTTTTAAAAAAACACAGAGCTTTTTTGAAAATATTTGCTACGTCTGTGCTGCAGATGGTGCACTCTTTTCCTTCCCTCTGTCGTAACTGTCTCTGCAAAGCCTTAAACGCAGAAAAGAGGAGACTGAATGAGGTGTTTGATCCAAGGGTTTATTTTAAATGCAGAGAAAAACTTTTAACTGGGCTGAATGCTGTGTTCTGAAACAATGCACCTGTGTCATGCCACTGCTGAAATGGATATTATTTATCATGATTTGACAGAAAATCTCAGCACTTTTTAAAAGATATCAATATTTTGATGTTGCATGACAGCACTTTGCAAGGTAGAATTGCCTGGTTTTGCTTTACCTCTGTAAATGTATTTGGGAACGCAAATAAAACAACAGTCTTTGATGCAGATCCTTCCTTAAGATCTTCCTGAAGCAGATTGTCCTCCCACGGAGAGTCCGTGAGCATGAGCAGAACTAAAGCGCCATCTTGTGGACTTAAACAAGTACAGCAAAGAGATACAGGCACTGTCTGCCAGGTTTTCAGTTTACAGGTTAAGCTACAGAGGTGCATTTAAACCCCTGAAATAATAGTGTGTAAAATAACGCGTTACTAGTCGAACCACACACTGCATAAGGCATACGAGTTAAATAATACGGCACATTTTTTAATAAGAAAAAATAAAAACACCTATTAAAGCAATCAATAAATATTTTATAGTGCCCTCATTTAGCGGGAGACACATTTTTTAATGTGGGAATCTCATTAATTCATCAAACAGCTGACAATTAAATACAGATGAGACCGTCACTGAGAAGTATACACTGGCAGACAGGGCACACAAAGCGTGAAATAAATCCCACTTGTTTACCTGCTTTGTGTTATTGGGCAAATTGTAGATAATTCCTCATTTAGTGTATTCACGGGAAAGCATTCACATGATGCATATGCTGTGAGTGTTTTCTACACAAACTTCAAGATGTAACAAACAGCAAGAAATGGGATATAATTGATTATAAGTTAATTGTGCAAAGGTCTCTCTGATGGGAGCCATCTGTCAAAACAAGCCACACATCCACTAATTCTAATCATAATTAATTAAATGGCTAACAAATTACATACATCATAGTTAGTAAAGGGGGAAAACTACCGCAGGAACTGTTATGAAACAAATTAGCTTTAACAATGAAAGAAAATTACATCACATAACTAAATATTATCCTCGTTTCCGCAAGCCATATTTCTTAATGAATTCTCTAATTAATTTAATTCACACAATGTGCATAATTTGGAGCTGAAAATGTCAGTGGGTCAGACTTAACCATATTGTTGCTGGCTGTCTATTTCAACGAGTGCCATATTAGCACAACATGACCTCTATGTAAATTACACAGACCAACTGTTGTAATTTTAATTCCAGAGTCAAATTAACATGTTCCGAAGATATCATACAAGTGCATTTAGCTCATTTTACACGTGCTAGTGTCAGCTGATGATTTCCACTTGCTTTAATTTTGTGGACTCCTTTTGATGGGAAACTTGATGACAGTGCAAGTTTCAGACGTTCGGTCATGGCAGAAAGCCTGTTATTGCTTTTATGCTTCTTACATTAAGTGCTGAACTTTCTCGTCAAGGTGACTTACCACTCTCAAAACCTAAGGCTAGTGGACCTTCATGCTTGTGCAGATCCTGTGATTTGGCTCATTCAAAACCCACTTGCATGTAAATTACTACACAATTTCTAATGAAGATGGGAATGTTGGCTACCTCTTAGGTTTTTTTTAACACTTATCTCAATAACTCACTCCATAGTGTCGAGGTCAGAACACACAATTAAAGTCAGCAAGGCTGAAATGATCTTTGTCACCGGTGTATTTGTAACTGCAGAGTGAATAAATAATGTCCCGTGATTATAGGCAGTAACTGATTATTTCTGGGATTATTTTTAATGGGTTTTGAGTTGGAAAAGAACCTAAAAAGAATAGTTTTCCCCTTAGACTAATCTCGTAAGGATCTTCTTTTACGTGGGTGGATCAAAGTTTGGTTAATGGCAACATTTACACATAGGAAATGAATATAAATCATTACAACTAGTAAGAATTAAGGATACAACGTTTATTATTGATCAAACTGCTGATAATTTACTCAATTTATTCATTAACTATAGGCTCAAATGGCATACAACATTGAAACTCGCTGCCAGATTTAGACTTAATCAGCAATTTTACCTGTATTTAAATTGATGAACTGGTAGATTTCCTCTCCATAAGCTCATTCCAAGTCCACTACTATTACCTGTTTGTGTCCGTTCTGTTGTACTGCATTTAAAGCTTGACAATCACGGCGCTGTCACCTTTAACTTGGTACTGTTTCCTAACCCCCGTGCCTATTTAATTTACACAAAATGCACTCAAATTGGCCAAATGATGCCAGCATGAGTGAGATGCAGAAATCTGTGAATACATGAATAATTTGGCCAGTGGATGGAGCATATAAGCTTGCACATGCATTGCAAGGCTCGGGGGCTATCCTGAGGCCAATCATTTAGCTAACACGCTAATGAAAGTGTGTGTAGTGCAGCTAAGGGCAGCCACCATGGGAGGTAACACTCCCCTCCCTCCTCATGTTGGAGACTGTTAATAGGCTGGATGGAGCCAATGGTACTCCCATGAGAGGCCTGCTGATGAAGAGGAAAACCTGTCCTTGCCTCCACTAATCACTGCCTAATGGCTGCAGTAACACAGGTTTTACAAATGCAATTGTACACGTGTGTGTTTGTGTGTGTGTGTACCCAGCCAAGGTTATTATAGTTAATGAAACTAAAACATAAAATTAAATGTACCCAAAAAAAACATATTAGTAAACTGAAAAAATACAAACTGGACTTTTGAAAGGAAAAACAAAGTGAACTCATAACAGCAAATAGAAATGTAAAGAAATGGAGGTTTTGTGCATGTGTTTATTGAGACTGGGATGCCTGTATGACTGTGAGCAAATTTCTTTGACAAACTGTTGCCATTTTACAATAGTTACAGTCACTGATATTGTGTTGTAATATACAATATTCTCCTGACAAAGACCCCCTTACCATGGCGAGACCCGTGACCTCCACACACAATGTAGTGCTCACAACTCAGCTGTGTTGTATGCATTTGTGTTGCTGCCAAGTCACTTGTGAAATTCTAGAGAGCCTGATTAACAATGCTAGCTTTAAGATTTGTATTCAATTCATTTGTTTGTTTCTCACTTCTCGGCCACACTGCACCATCTTGCTTGGACCCAGGAACTGTCAAACCAGTCCAGGCCCTTTTGGATTCCTTTTAAGTCAATTTCCTGGGGGAATGTGGAAAATCTGGTATGGAGAATGGGGGTGTTTTCTCTTTTGTTTGACAGCTGTGTTGATTTAAAGCAGGCCAAAATAATAATAATAATAATAATAATAATAATAATAATGAAAGCTTGACTAGAAAAGTACCCAAGTCCTCACAGTTTAACGACAATCTAAATCTGACTGCTTCAGTGGGCCAATCATGTTTATAACTTTTAAGCTAAATATAACAAGCTGGTGACTCCTTAATCCTAGTGGTGTGTCCATATCTAAAAGCCCTAGATTAATGGATCGAAGTGACTGTATGAAAACTCGATTACAATAAGAATAGGCAACTATTTCTGGAGAAAACACCCACACAATTCAGGTGTGTGCAGTGTAATCTCCTCTAAAAATGAGAACAAGACGAATAACGTCAGACTAATTTTAACAAAGGTGACCGAACAATTGAAAAAGGCGCAGCCATAGTCACATCACCGTGAAACTACGCGTCCTGCGTAGCTTCCATACTACTTGGCAATATTGTTCCTGGTGTAAAGTGAACGGGGAAACACGGAACTGAGTTAACAGAGCGCTTCCGGTTATAACCTCCAAAGTAAAAGTTCTTAAAGAATTAGATGTAATAATTTGTCATGGCCAGTTTTATTTATTAAAATATATATTTTCCAATTATAGACGGTTGTTTCCAAAATCCAAACCAGATCATGGATTTCAATCCAAGACTTTCTCACTATGAGGCAACAGTTCTGACCACTGCATCACCATGCTGTCCTGTGGTAGAAACAAGCTTCCATAATTAGTTTTGGTTGAGCTAGTAATTTCTTTATCCAATAAGGATCATGAATATTGAAATAAAATTCAGTGATGCATGCAAAGATCAGGGTTTACCAGATACTGCATAGAAATTCCCCTGGAGTTTACTATACTCTTACGTTACATTACAAACTCATGATCTATATATTCATCTTATTTTATTCATTTTCAATACCTTTTTTTCCATGGATCCATCCATTTTCTTCTGATTATCCAACTCAGGGTCACAGCTGTCATAGGGTGAGAAGCCAGTCAGCCATGGATAAGCTGCAAATCTGTCACAGGGCTAACACATAGAAAGAAAACCATTCACACACACATTCACTTCGGAATCACCAGTTAACCTTAAATATATGTCTATGGACTCTGGGAGAAACTGAGATAATCTGGAGAGAACTGACACAGAAATGTGTATAACTTCCACTCAGAGAGGCCCCAGTGTGGATTCAAACCCAGGAACTTCACAGAAAATTCTATCAGAAATAAAACAAATTTTTTTAAAAAAGCACGTGAAAACTGGATGAAAATTCATTTACATTCATAATGATTTGAATGTGAATAAACATTCATTTGTAGATGTAGCTAAAATTTAGGTACACGAGGGAGTGTCCGTCTTCTTGAAATTACAAATGTATGGTTTCCCATATATAATTTAGCTATTAGCTTTTACTACATGTTATATTAGTTAACATTACCAGTGCTATTACCAGACCTATTACTGGAATCATATTATATTTTTCTCTATTGCAGTAATGTCATTCAGTAATCTCTTGCACTTTAATCAGCTGAGTTTGTATTAGTTCACGGAGGAGGAAAATGATGGAGTTGTCTACAACTTTAGACGAATGGAGAAATAGATTTGGTTTGTGTAAGCCTGCTGGACTTTAGCCCAAGTTTTATATTTTTAACTTATTAACCCACATGATACTCAGAGCTAATTATTTTTAGAGTGTAACTTAAGTTTAATTCTTAAAACAGTCACACCATAAATACTGTCAGACAGGAACCAAAATTACCTCTCACGAGGTGCCGTTATAAATATTTTAAATGTTACACAAAATTATAAGGTGAGATAAATAATAATCAGGTAACTAAATATATAATATCCAAACTATCCAAAGTTGTAAATAATATTGCAAAATCTAATATCCAACATAAATTCATAATCTATTCCAATTAATATAAAATATAAAATAAATAAGGTCACACTTCTAAGAAAAATAGGTCATCACAGTTAACTAAAATACACTTAAAACTAAAGCTAATTGTGATAAAAATAAATAAATAAATATCACATTTAGTTTTAATTGTGATAAAAAATAAATAAATAAACATTAGATTTTGTAAAATTAAAACTAACTGAAATGATTTTGTGACCTTGGAAAATTAACTAAAAGAAAATAAAATAAAAAATAGAGGAAATATCCTTAGTTTAAATATTTGTTAGCTCTGCTTAATCTCGAAATTTCGCCTTTTTTATTTCATGTCTTTTATTCATTTTTTTTTAAATGTGACCCTAATATTCCCTCGTTCATTACGGATTGTGAAATAATTTCTTTAGATTCCTTTATTTTGAAGGCGAAACGTCCAGTTTCCTGTACCGTCCGCGTTCTTTCCCGCTGACTTGCTTTCCGGGCAGAAACTCCGTCCAATCACTTTACTGACTATGTGGAAGTCGGCTGCAACGTCCTCATACAAAACTGAAGTTAAAGTTGTGGCGTGGATAGACCCTGCGGCGAAACTGAAAACTTTTCTCTTTGACGTCGAAAGGTTTGTGGAGTATTTCGAGGTAGACGTAATGGCTCGCGGATGTGGACATGACCGAACCGGTACTGTACGTTAAGGCAAATTAGTGCTTTAACATTGTACCTACGTGCTGCGCCACGGGAGTCGGACCCTGCTGTATTGATGAGTGACAACACTGACTACCGCTGCTGCTCCGTGAAATATTTCTAGCATGCCACGCAGGCAGATAACTTCTCCAAAGACTAGAAAAGTGTGCCACAGAGGCGGCACTTTCAGTATGGTTCTTTGACGTGTTTTTACATTTACAAAGGGTTTGTTTGTTTGTTTGTTTAAATTAAAACTATGTCAATAATGAGGATTAGAAGATATTTAAGGGACAGCGGGAGGGTGCTGGCGTTTGTGTTCGTAGCTTCTGTCATTTGGCTGCTGTTTGACATGGCTGCACTCCGCATGTCACTAAACGAAGTGAATACCGAGCTGCTAAAAGAGCGTGTGATACGAGAAAAGGAGCTTTTCAAACAGCAGCTGAAGGCCACGCAGCACACTAGAAGGGGGTTTAAACACCCGGTGCAGAGGATGGACTGGACACAGGCGGGGAAAGGACCACTCACTTCAGGTGTCAAACTTGACCAGGTTTACAGACATGGAGGCAAAGAACGGGATCAAAAGAGGAACTTTATTAAAAGTCAAGGAGACAATGTTCCCAAACGTGATAATGGAGCTTCCCTGCACAATTTTACTCCAAATCAGGAAGTTCATAGGAAGAAGAAACCTGTACATTTTGATCTAAATGTAGCAGTGGCAAATGTAACCCAGAAAAATAAACTTGCCTTAAAGGAGGAGCCTGTTGAAGTTGCACAAAGTCATCGGGACAAGACGGATAAGGCAAATAAAGCAGTTAAAAAGCAGCTTGAGGCTGAGGAGGCACACCCAGATAAAACAACACCCAAACAACCTCCCAACAAGGATGTAAAAAGACTAGAGAACGAAGATACAAAAGAAAGGGAGCAGCTCAGCGAGACTGTTAAAAGTCCTGTGAATGAAAAAAAGGAACCTGTGAAGCCTTTAGTCGTTCTCCAAGGAGGATCCGACTCCAAGAATAACTCTGCTGTTAGAAAATCAGGTGTCCACAAAGTGCTTTCTCTGGATTTGACTTCCAGTCCTAGAGATGCTAACGCAGTAGGCCAGTTTGGTCAGCCAGCTGTCGTTGGCTGGAAAGAGGATGCAGAGGTGAAGAAGAGATGGGACGAAGGCCATTTTAACGTCTACCTCAGTGACAAGATTCCAGTGGACCGTGCCATTCCAGACACCAGGCCGCAGATGTGAGTCTTCTGCACGTCATCTCTGAAGCTGCCACCACTTGCAAAGCTTGAATGTTAATTTTTGCTGTGTTTTCCAGGTGTGAACAGAGTCTGGTCCACGATGACTTACCTTCCACCAGCGTGATCTTCTGCTTCGTGGATGAAGTGTGGTCAACGCTCCTCCGCTCCGTGCACAGTGTGCTCAACAGATCTCCACCCCACCTCCTTAAAGAGATTATTCTGGTGGATGACTTCAGCACAAAAGGTAACAGTGTCTGGAATTCATCATAGCTTGGCCTTGTCTTCATGGGGTATCTCAGTTGGGTTGATTAAAAATTTGTTATTAAATGTTGGCTATTCAAATATCTTTTTCATTGTATGCTCAAATGCAATGTACTATATAGATTGTTAGGAAAACCATTAGATCATTATTGATCAGCCAGAAGTGTTAAAATATGTGACAGCTTCATATTGGTTTTACAATTAAACCATTGATTTATTTTACATGTACCTACTATTACTTAAGTGATTGATTGGATGATTGATTTTTTATTTATTTATTTTAATTTCTGTATAATCTATGCAGGCTTAGCAACAATATAAATGATCATAATTTTATTGGCTTTCACATTGTCATTTTTAATTGTTCTCTGCTGTCAGTGTAACTTGCATGCATGAAGTAGCTTTACCAAGAGCTTTTACTCTGGCAGACTATCTTAAAAAGCAGCTGGATGATTACATGGCCCAGTTTCCCAAAGTGCGAATCGTTCGTCTCAAGGAGCGCCAGGGCTTGATCAGAGCTAGGCTAGCTGGAGCTGCTGTTGCCAAAGGTATGTATGATCAAGACTAATCTCATATAAGGGTGTCTCTTATACTTTATGAGTCTATAAACATGGTATAGATACGGGTTAGAGGATACGGCTCCCAAAAAAGAAAGATAAAGACAGCAATAGAATATGCATTAATATGTCAAATTGTGTGCTCAGGTAAACTAATGTAGGAACAAGGGTCATAAATAATGTCAGCAGGCTAATATATTTAATGGAACTACATTCATGTGACAGCTTTGTTGTGAAGTATTCTATAATTTAATTTGAACTATGTTTTGATTTAATGTTTGAGGTGCTGTAAAAAATGTTCGACTTCACAAAGCACAAAAATCTTACCTGAACCCTTCATGGCTGCCACCTTTTGCACCTCTGCACAGCCTGCTGCTCTGTTGACCAAATGTTCTTGTTGGGTCTCTAATTATGACTCAAGAAACCAAACAATACTTATAAATGGAAGCGCTTGCAGTCCTCAAGGCCAAGGGTGGTGGATCAGGTCTCAGGACCAGCAACATATAATCCATAATGCAGCGTTACTCTTCTGACACCAGCGTGCATGGCAAATGCAGGTGGTCAGATGTATGTCCCTGTTTTTACACCTTTCAGATTAGAACTGTAAAAACATTATGCAATATATGCAGTAATACTATTATTATTATTGATGTTACTGCAAATGTTCTTTACATGCATTGACAAAAGTGACTCATGAGGGTTGTGTGCATTGTAGGGTTCTTAAAACGTTTAACTGCAGCAGGACTCTTATGCTTTCCTTTGATGCAGGTGAGGTTCTTACCTTTCTTGACTCCCATATTGAATGCAATGTGGGGTGGCTGGAGCCGCTCTTGGAGAGAGTCTATCTGGATCGAAAGAAAGTACCCTGTCCAGTTATTGAAGTTATCAGTGATAAGGACATGAGGTAAGTGGATAATACCATGTTTAATTAATTAGTTATGTGTTTTGGTATAATAACGGCCAAAAAATTAATTGTGTTGTGGCTTTTCATCCTCAGTTATATGATGGTTGACAACTTCCAAAGGGGTATTTTCAAATGGCCTTTGGTGTTTGGTTGGAGTGCAGTACCACCAGAGGATATCAAGAAATTTAATTTGACCATCTCTGATCCTATCAGGTAAAATTTATGTTTTGTTTTTTTGTTGTTGTTGTTTTTTTATAGCTCTAGTGGCTATTTTTAGTAATCTCTTTTGTTTGTTTTCTGTCCTGTAGATGCCCAGTTATGGCTGGGGGCCTTTTCTCAATTGACAAACAATACTTCTTCGAACTTGGTACCTATGATCCCGGTCTGGATGTGTGGGGTGGGGAGAATATGGAGATTTCATTTAAGGTTTGTCACTCAGCTAATTTACTGGGAATATTGGTCACAGCTGTTTGGAAACAGCCTTCAAGTTAGTGTTTGTCACATGGCTGATGATGTGCTGTACCTGTTGCCGTTTGAACAGATCTGGATGTGCGGCGGAGAAATTGAGATTATCCCCTGCTCTCGTGTGGGACACATTTTCCGCGGGCAGAATCCGTATAAATTTCCCAAAGACCGGCAGAAGACAGTGGAGCGTAACCTGGCAAGGGTGGCTGAAGTGTGGCTAGATGAGTACAAGGATCTTTTCTATGGCCATGGATACCACCACCTGCTGGATCAAAAGCGCATTGATATTGGCAACCTCACAGAGCAGATTGAGCTAAGGAAGAAGCTGAAATGCAAAAGCTTCAAGTGGTACCTGGATAATGTTTATCCGGACATGGTTGCTCCTTTAGTGAAAGCTGAAGGCCTGGTATGTACTCTATCTGTTCATTTAACCCAGTGTCAGCATTCTGTCTGATTGGAATATAAACAGACTATTTTCTTGTGTTCTTGTAAATCAGTAAACAAATCCTGTGTTTACTGGGGTTTCACTTCTCTTAAAATGCTTTCTTTTTTTCTTTTTTTTTTAGGTCTTCAATCGTGGCTTGAGAAAATGCCTGGCTTTGCATAACGGCTCTTTGTGCTTTGAGACGTGTGATCTCAGCAAGCAGGTAGGTGTTTAACAGATTATTTAAATGTAAATATCACCAAATGATCTGTAGTAGGGCTTTTTGTATGTGTTTTTCTTGGTCTTTACACAGGCAAAAAATGTGGATGATTTGCATGTTTGGTGGTCATGACTGTGGTCATTATGGTGGGGGAATAACAAAAATACCCAGAAATAACCAAGACAAATGCAGTCAAAGTCTGAGAAAGGACCCAAGCCACTATAAACAAGTGTGGAGTCCAAGACGAGACCAAGTTTTTCTAAATGTGGCCTCTTTGGATTCAAGTCAGCACCACTGAGGCGTCTTTCAAAATCTTACATTGTTGGACATGCAGCATATTTACCTGCTGGTCACTCTGTCTCCTTTTCTCTCATTTTCAGGGTCAGCACTTTAATTACACCTGGATTAAACACATTCAGCAGCAGAACCTGTGTGTTGCTGCCCAAGGCAGCAGCAATAGGTTTGCTTTACGGTCATGTGACGGCACCAAGCCTGAGCTCCGCTGGTTCCACAAATCCTCCAACTCTGCTCTGGTAGGTTGACTAAGGGTGTGCCATTTGCTTTGTACAATATCTTTGTTTTGTCTTTAGTCCAAACCACAGAGCTGGCCTCCTTTAAATCCACGTAAGGAGTGTTTAGATGCAAGAGTTGCATTCATGTCCCTCCCACCTTTTTTTTTTTTTTTTGTCTTTAAGGCGGAGCACCTCATAGCAGAGTTTGTTTCCAACCATATGTGCCTGGAAGCAGGACCTAGGAGTGACGACCTTCGTCTCAACCCTTGTGAACCCAGCAGTAGCTTCCAGAAGTGGCAGTTCACGAACTACCTTGTGTAGTGGATGAGACTGAAATGAGTTTTATGTGATAAAAATGCACTACAAAAAACTTTCAGTGGCCTCATGCTACAGCACGGTCCGTGGTCCAGCCTCAAATCAGGACTTTCCAGGGTACAAAAGAAGCGTTTTGGGGGCATTAATAAGCATGATTTCTTTTCTCTTTTTTTTTCCTTTTTTTTTAAGTGACTGATGTGGGATTGTGTGCCAAAGGACTGGGACTTAGTAATTTAAAAAAATAATATCCTCTACACTATCACCTGGGGAAAAAGTGAGATTCAGATGGACATCTTTGTTTAACACTTCAGTTCTTTAGTAAAACATTTACAAAGATCAAAGGTTAAACAGTGCCTTATAGATTCATCATTGCTGGGACTAAATAATGAGTTAAATTGCATGAAGCTGTTTGTGTAAAACACTTTTTTTTTTAAATATCTCGAGATGAGATGTGTGCTTTGAGCGGTCATTTGGGGGGGAAAGCTGCTTTTGTGGGGTTTTTATGTGTCGGTTTTGCTGTGAAAACTTGATGATTTTGTTTTTGTCACTAGAGGGAAGTGTTGCTTCAAAACACTCAATAAACCTGTGCTCTGATTTCATGAGTTTATTACATGATCACAAACATTTCAAGAAAAAGACATGAATGAAAATGCATTTTTGGTGAAAGTAGGTGAAAATAATAACAAGTTGATGAATGTGCAACAGTATATATTTTGTTATTTCCCTCCATCTGCCATTTGAATTTCTTTTTAATAGTTATTTACTGAGGTTACTTCTGAGGAATTTAAAACTTTTAACGCTGGATTTCTCATACCAAAAATCTTAATAGCCAATAGTAACAATATAAATCAGCGGTTTTCTTTACAAATATGAGATGTTTTCGCTCTATTGAGCCAAGTACCTTAACTGTGACTGTTATGTATGCATGTAAGGTTTGCACATAATGGGGTGTTACATTGGATATTTCTGTGTAAACTGTAAAGCACACATGTTCCTTTTGTTTTTCTGTTATGGTTTCATTAGATGGACATTGAAACCAGATTCTTAGTGATTAATTGTCATGTACTCAAACTCATCTATCTTCTGACGGGTGTTGCCTCTGCGGATCCTGCGATAGGACACGGTGCTGTACTTGGTAGATGTGAGATGGTTAAATGAATGCTGGTGGCTCTCACTGCAGCCAGATTTCTTTACCAAAGGCAGGCTGGAGTAACCCAGGTGGGGGTTTTGATAAAGACCAGCATGGACATTAAAGTTCGGACCCTGCTCAGCTTTCTGATCCACTTGAAGCCGACCAGCACCTGATTTCTGGCCTTCAGCACCAAACAGCTGGTCTGGGTAGTTTGCCTCCCTGTGCAGCCTTGCATAACTCTCCTCATTAGGTACATCAAAGCTTAGGGCTGGTGTGTGAGTTTCTAGTTCCACTTCTTCCTCTTTGATTTGCCGATTTGCTAAAGAGAAAACGAAAGACAAAATCTTTTCTTTTACAGTCTTTAAACAAAGACCACTTTTATTTCAATGCGAAGTTATATGAAATTCCTCTTACCCTCTTCCGCTGATACATTTTGTTCAGGGTGAGCTTGCATTTCTACAGTTGTCCAGTGTGGCTGCAAAAACTCCTTACACATTCTCATAAACTCTCCTGGAGTCTGTTCAGAATCAGCACCTTGTTCCCCAGAGTCTAATGCAAACATTAGTTTAGCTTTGGCTGTATGAAACTTTTGGGGTTCTTCTTGGGTCCAAGTGATCTGATGGGTCATTTCCATTCCCATGTCTAAATTTTCTTTGGCAATATTGGCTTCATGTTCTTCCCCTGCCTTTACCTCTCTCTGATGGCTAGGTTCATCTGCCACAGTGTTTGCAAGATGTCGGCACTTGATGCCGGTTGATGCAGTAGATGCAGTAACGATGTTCAGCTGAGCTTGCTCCTCATCACTGTAAAACACAGAGTCATCTCCCTCTTCCAGGGTCCACACATCTCTATCTTCAGGTTCCTTCAGAGTCTTAAAGGCTTCAATGCTGATCCCACTGAGAATCTCCAGTACCTGAGGTGCCAGTGCATCTTCTTCTTCTGCACTGCGTTTTGGGGTATTTGGAGGGATTGCACTCATCTCCATCTGTCTTTTGGTTCTTGAGTAGTGTTGAAAATGGCAAATCAGTTCTGATGCACTTTCTCTTAAATCCCAACTTAAACAAGTATTGTCACATTACCTTCTCCGCTGGTCCGAATGTGTTGCTCCTGTTTTGCTTTGTCAGTCAACTGAGAAAGTATCCATCGTGCTTTTCAATGAGCGATGCAAGCTCGGGCTCTGTGGTGGGCTCTGTACCGCTAGTACCATGTAAATCTCTGTTTGTGTTGAATCACCAAAGAACAGAGGCTTTGCTGTAGTCCAAACAAAGGTTCATTGTGGCTCTGGGACCTACGATTGTACTCATATTTAAATCTGTACTTGGTGACCACCTTCATTCTGCAGTGTTTTGAGTCAAGATTAACATTCTGATTATTCTGTTTTCAATGCACTACTTACAGTCCGAACCAACAAAGTTTGTACACCCTGAAACAGCTTAAGAACATAAAGACTTCAAGGTTCTAGAACAACTAAATTGCTAACGAAACATACAGTAAAATCACCACTGATTCATTCCACATAGAAGTGGAAATTCCATTAATATGCTATAACATACTGCAATTCAAGTGGACTACAAAAAGGAACTAGACATTTGCACCTTATCTGCTCTGTGGCTTTTCTATGATAGGAAACTTTGACCAATAGCAGGTAGCTCTTTTTAGGCCAGGCTGTTAATAGTATAAAGAGTGATTATGTCTGTACATGATTTAAAGCTGAAAGTGATCTTGCGTCTTCAGGTCAGAAGTATTTGAGCAATAGCACAGTTTTTGTCATTTTGCCTCTTTACACCACTACAGTGGATTTTAAATCAAACATTTAAGATATGACTGAAGTGCAGCCTTTTAATTTTAATTCAGCGGGTGTAACAAAAGTATTGTGTTGACTCTTTAGCATTTAGTTTTATACTTGATCACTAATTTCTTGCTCATTGTAAAGACCCTTTTTGGTTTGTTTGCCTTGATACTCTTGGGTTGATTTTGCAGTATGCTTTTGGTCATTATCTATTAATATCCATCTTTATCCATCCCATCAGTTTTTGCAGCATTTGACTGAGTAGGGTATCCGGTCGTTAAGTGATGACGTGACGAATCCTACTTCCGGGTCTAAAGTAGTCTGCGTTTAATACGGCTTTGTGTTGTTAACATGTTTAATGTTTTGTATTTTCTTCTATTTGATCTCAAAAAGCTCCTAAAACAGTCAGTGATCACTGTTGACCTTCTATTACCGCTAATCATTTATTTAAGCTCAGTTTTTAAAACCTTAGGATGTAACTACAGCCCAGCCCATGCAGCAGTATATGAATGACTAACCTTGTATTGTAGATGGATTATCTCAGTTGTTCTCCTGGCTGAAGTTTGGTCCTTTTACAGCATCCTGCCATGCAATTACATTTGTTCCTGACCACCGAGAACCCTCACGTTAACTTTTATCGAGTGGAAAAAAAAATTAGCTTGTTGGATGTTAAACTCAATTGTTACACCTGGTAGAGGAGAACGCTGATCATTTTATTAAAGATGAAAGACTTTAGACAGTTTTTCAACTCTCAGTAATGCCATAGTGATCGTTTGATATATGGACCTGCAGCGGAGTTTAGGCCCAGACACGGCTAGTGACGTCAGACTTAACGACCAGATAGCCCTGTATACACACTTCCTGTTACTCCATCATGTTTGACAGATGGTGTGGTTTACTTCAGATTTTGAGCTGCTCCTTTCCTTCTCCACATTTTTCTCTTTGCATTGTTCTGGTACAAGTTGATCTAAGTTTCATCTGTCTGTCTTTTGATTGCAGACTATGACAATGATGTGTCTGGCTCCATAAGTGTGTTTCTGACATGGTTAGAAGTTGGGAAGGAGGTTTTCTTATTGTGTTGTTTTCCATTTTCTTCAAGATGTTTGTTGTTGCCCAATGAACTATTTTGTTTATTTCGTCATTCTTAAGGTTTTCTGTCTCTCTCGTAAGTTTATTTTGTTTTTCAAACAGATTTGTAATCTCATTCACCAAATCTCTCTCACCATATACAACTTCAACACTTCAACACAACTTAATTGTTATGGATTATCTAGGAAACGGGCTTCATCTGGCCTTGAAGCTGCTGTAATAATGCGATACATTGTATCGGGGGTAACTTGCTTTCTTTGTGAAGGTAACAACCCTTTCCAATTTATCCATCAGTTGTAGTACAAGCCCTCTTTCTGTAGCAGCAACTTGAAACAACAGAAGTAGTTATTTTACAGGATATAGATGAATTCTTCTCAACTAGTTTTAAAGCCGTATTCATTTCTTCAATTAATTCATCTTTTAATGACACAGTAATTTTTTTCACTACCTGCATCTTGCACCAGTAATTTTCAGTGAGTGTGGCTCACTCCAAAGTTGCATCTTCACCAACATTGAGACTGCAATGCTACATGAAAAGTAAAAGGAAGCACCGGTGACTGGAAACATCTTTAAAAGTTTATTGTTCGTTAAGAATTTTCTGTACATCATGATTTTATTTACAAAAGAAAAAAGACTGTGGATCATCGACATTAATGACACTCTTGCCACAGAAAATAAATGATACATTTTTACAGCAATTTCAACAATTTACAAGAAATTGTTACTTTCAGTGTTTCTGAATACTGAAAGAAACTTATACACAGTCGGAAAAAACAATTTGGAAATGAAAGCACTTAAGTAGTACTCTCATACCCACATCCTGTTTTTGAGCTGAGCAGCTATCTGTAGGGCGTAGAGGCTTGGCTTTGGTTTTGAGCACCTGAATATGTCATAAGTGATTTATGTCTTCTCATGTGCTTTAGGCTACATGTTTGTGTTAAATTTTGAAGTTGGCTACATTGATACAGTTGCTGCGATTTAAATCGATTAATGCTCATCACAATCTGTGAATATGACAAAAAAAAAGAATTCAAGTAAGTAGGATATATAATTTCATCTGTCACACTCACTTTACAGTCTGTTCAGTTTACATTCATTCAGCCTGCATTTGTTTTTGTAATGCTTTTGTGCCACAAGTTAAAGCCAAGCGAGCGAGCCAGGCAGGAACTATAGGGGTAAATGCATACAGTATAAAAGTGTCCAACTTGTTTGCATTCCCGTGAAGGGTTAACCCAGGCTTTTAAGTGTGGTGAAACACTTGGTTGCATTGTCTGTTTCTATTTGTAATGTGTTAGGAACTTGACAGACCCTGTTTACCAACACTTAATACTGAATAGACACAAGGAGCATTTGGAAAGCGAATCACTGAGTGTTTGTTCCCATCTCCTCCTCTTCAACTGATCGTTGAAGTCCAGGAATTAACTTGAGAATGTGTTTGCGGACACTGGTTCTCCTGCCTCTTCTGGGCAGGGTGCCAAACAAGGACGAGATCCTTGTTTCCTCCCAGGACGGAGACAGAGAGCTGGTGCTGCCGGCCAAACTGGAGCTGCTAGAGCGGCCAAGAGGTTGGTGGTGATTGCTGGAGCTCGATGTGTGAGCTGAAGAGCTGTCTTGCGAAGGAAAGTCTTTGGAGAAGAAGCAGTTATCATCTGTGGTGCTGGCTGCACTGCTGGGACAGGGTGAGATCACGTCCCCAAACACACTGGCTTGGTCACTATCATCTGTCATCACACTCCTGTAGCTGCTGTCACTGGAAAAACGCCGGCCCAAGCGCCTGATGGGGGAGCTCAAAATAGCTGTGGAGTCTATCAGGAGGTCGAGACTGCTGTCGTTTAAATTACCTGAAAGCACAACAAAATCCCAGTTAGCTGATAAGAAATTTGTATCAGGAAGCTCATCAGCAACTTCCGCTGTATGTTTATCTGTCAGGGGAAGGCCATTTGAATTATCTGGAGTTTACACATCAATTCACATCATCGATGGCACATGCTTCAGAGAAATGTTAATGGCTGTGAGAAAGGAAGTAGTGTGGTCTGACAGCTGAGCATACTTCTCACCTCGCATTAGACGCTTTTCCTGTAAATTCAGGCCCTGCAGCTCCACCAATTTCTCACGTAGTGATTGCTGTATGGGCAAAAAAGACAACAAAAACATTACACTTGTGCTTCCAGTAAAACTCTTAACTAATTCGCTGAGAACATTTGCCTACAAAGATATTTGCACACAATGTCCATGCAGAGTATAGCCTGAGTAATTCAGCTGTGCAGCTGCAGGTTAGAAAGTATTGCTGGGGGCGTTTGAGGCTTCACTACTGCATGGCTTGGTGACTGCTCTTTTTTTTTTTCTTTGCCTACAACACACAGCTAAATGGTGTCACCATCAAACACAGACAGGATTTAAGAGACTCACCTTGAGGGCGTCCATCTTCTTCTCCAACTCTATCTGCTTCACTATATTCCCACAAACAGTCTCTAGTCTGGAAGAATATATAACACATAATTACACTCTGTTATAATCCTATTATAAACTATTGCTATAGTGACTTTTTTAGTTATCATCTGTTGTGCTTTTTTTTTCTAGCAGTATTTAGGAAGTTATAAATGTTGTCACTCACTTTAGACAGTTGGTGGATTTTCTTATCTGATCAAGCACGCACTGGTGAGATGAGCCTTCAATGCTGACGCCATTGACCGTGACAATTATATCGCCTGTAAAAGATAAGGATGCAGAAATATAAGGAACGAATTGGTTATGATTACACAACATAGCTGTAAACTGCATGTGCACATCAGTGCGTGAGATTGCAGGCGTAGGTGTGAAGGCATGTAGGTATTCACATATGTGGTAAGCGATATATCTGTCAATCGTCACGCAGCCCAAACGGGGCCTATACGGTAGAAAGGATGTGGGCGGCTCACCTGCGGTCAGGCCAGCACTCTCAGCAACACTGTCCTCGTTCACCTTGCAAACAAATGTGCACATCTCCACTGCAGGGCTGTTTTTCAGCTGCAGCCCGTAAGTCTGCAAAGAGAGACAAACGTGTCACAAAAAAGCGAGCCAAAAACAACCCTTTTTTTTTCCCCCACACAACTTAAGCATGCTTCAGTGTTTGCTTACCTGAATTTCAAAACCAAATGTCTCATTGTCTTGCTTTTCCAAAATAATCGTGGTTCTGTGCAAAAGCAGAAAAAGCAAACGACTATTAATTAATGTCAATTTTTAAGAAATGTAATAAACTGTTCATGCACAAAAAGTCCAGTAGACAGTTTTTCTTTTACACGTATAAAAGGAAAAAAGATGAAAAGTTGCACATCAATTCTGATATATTTACCGTTGTGGGTCTGTGTAATCAACCAGTGAGTTGGAGTAAGCCGGCTTGGACTGCAAACAGAGAGATGCAGAGTTCCTCTTTAAAAACAACAAAGGGCACTTTTTAAACTTTTAATCCTTCCTAGAAAGTATAAAAGTGTTGTTTTTTTAAAAATAACAATAGAGATTTAAAAATTATTTGGTGAGCTGCAGAGAGCTGCTTTGTTTATTTCTCGTGAATTGGTGAAACTATATCACATTACAGCTTAAATCTCAGCTGTAATCTCACGTTGCAAATCAGTGTTTCGGTTATTTGATTTAGACAGCAGAAGTCTGAGTATTTACTGATGTGAAATTATAAACACACATACGTGTATTGCACTTGACATATTGTCTCACCTTGCAAACTCTGGGCTGTGAGCCAGTGCTGTGACGGTGCCGATCACTGTTCCCCCTCAGTGAAGCTCGGTACCACAGAGAACTTTTCTTCTTTGGGGTATTATCCAGAATGTAACTCTCCTGGCTGCCCTGGCGCTGAAGTCCATTGATATTCATGATGGAGTGCATGGTAGAATAGTCCTCAAAGCAGCATCGTGTCCTGCTGCAGCAGCTCTTCAGCGATTGTGTGGTCCTGCCCTGCCGTGCAGCCAAAAGCAAATGCATCAAGCGGAAATCCACATCATGTGATAGCTGTGGTAAACCGCATCTGCACTTCTCAGCTTCACGTACCTTGTTTCCTGTTCACCGCCTTTAACTTTTTTCTGTCTTTTCTCAAGAAGTGCTTCTGTGTTGGTTTGAAAAGAAAAAGCAAGGAGAGTGTTTAAGCTGTTTCTTTTTGAATTCCCCTTCAAACAGTCCCCTTTTCTTTTAGCAGTCTTTGCAATTTGATTTATGGTCTGTCAGAAATCAGCAATGCATGAGAAACTGGCCACCTCACCTCTCCAGCAGCACCTGCTTCCAGCCTCACTCACTCTCAGTTTTGTCAATGGGGCTAAGCCTGTGTTCTGTGCTCTGCCAAGCAGGGAGACTTGTCTTATAGGGCCAGACAAAAGGCTGATTTAGCTCAAGGCCAGTTTCATGCTTCCTAAACAGACAGCACGGGTCATTGGGCCGAAGGCATCAGACATGGTTGGATCAAAAGAAAAAAAACACACACACAGGCAGGCTGGCAGGCGTGCAGACAGTGGTTAAAGAAAACTAAGCTATGGTGCACAAACTTCCTCTTTCTCTCGCCAACACCATTGCCTTTAAAACATATACAGAGTTGCTTTACACTCCATTGTATAAAGCCCATGTAAGAAGCAGGCTGCCTTACAGCAATCCACTCTGCCCCACTGACCCTCAGGAACAGTTTGCTAAATAACCACGAGACCGTCTGGACACTGAAGTCCCGTGTGCTCCATTCAATCCATTACTTGCATAATTGGGTTGGAAATTGATTTATGTAGAGTATCAAAATTTTGCACTACCCGTCTTTATATTGTACTTTCAACAACCCAGAGTTTATAGCCAGGTCATGTCCTTCATAACATGCAGTACCAATTTTAAAGCATGTGATTGGCAATGGTTAATTTTTAAGCATGACGTTTATCCCAAACACTCATCCAAATGCAGTGAAAGCATATACAAAGACACAAAATTCACTACATTATTGTACCTGGTCCTAAAAAATCTTTGAAACACGGTGTCTAACCAGATGCTTACTCTGGATGGCATTCCCTTAGCCTCCAGCAACACTCTGAGAAATCTTCGAGTCCTTTTTAATCAGGATATGTCCTTCAGTGAGCACATTAAACAAATATGTAGGACTGTCTTTATTCATTTGCGCAATATCACTAAAATTAGAAACATCCTGTCTCAAATTGATGCTGAACAGCTAGCTCATGCATTTATTCATGACTGAAAAGCCTTCAGGTGATCCAGAACAGCCAAGAGAGTATTAACTAGGACTAGAAAGATATTGTCCCATATTCATTTCACGTCACTGGTTACCCTTTAAATCCAGAATCGAATTTAAAATCCTTCTCCTCAGGCCCCATCATATCTTAAAGACAGTACTTTTGGTTCCTAGGGTATTTAAAAGTAGAATGAGAGGCAGCATCTTAAGCTATCAAACACCACTTCTATCAAACCATCTCGCAGTTTGGATTCAGACATCTTCTCTACTTTTGAATGTGTTCTTAACTTTTCCATTTTTACAAAGCCTGTAGTTCAGATTGAAGTGACCATTCCTTCGTCATGTTGCAACAGGCCGCTGAAGTCTTTCCATGATGCACTGAACATTTTTTTGTTGTTGTTGTTCAAGCATCTCTTCTCACTCTGTGTTTTTACACCACTACTGTATTTAACCATTAGTAATTATTAAACTCTGGCTCTCGTCCATAGCGTGCCTTTTGACTTCTCTATTTTATCTCTATCACCTTCAACCATAAGGGGAAAGAGATGACCCGTTCTTGTTTCTGAGCAATGTAGTCAATGACTTTGCTGAGCGCAAGGCCGGAAAGATAAAGCTCTGGTGGGTTAGTAGTTCATGTTTTTAGAGATGACTGACACATTGTTGACACGCATTTGTTGAAAATTTGCAGTCACACTGTGCGTTATGTGTATGATGTATCTAGAACCTGTTCCACAGGAAATGATTGATGAATGATGAATGAGTGTGATTGTGGTGATCTCTCGTTTGTCCCTTGCTTGCTGTAATGCTTACATTACAGCTGTCTTTGTGTTAATTTAGCAAGGCTGGGTTTGTTTTGAGCTTGTAGCCTGGTGGTGTGACTTTATAGCAAAAGATTGAATAAACGTGTCTGTTCTGCTGATGGTGCTGATGAAAAATTAAAAGCAGCTAAAAATACTTTTAAAACCTAACTTTTAAATTCTTATGTGCGTGTTTTGATGCCCCGAAGTGACACAACATGACCTCCTCTTACGTGACAGCCTTCACTGTAAAAATCTGTTAATGCAACACAGAAAAAGGGGGTTGACTCATCCATGTAGCGCTGATGGCTTCAGTGTCAGCGCTTTATTTCCTCTGTCTAACGGACATTAACAGCGTATGCAGAAAGAGCAGCAGAACAGAAACGCAGATGAGTCACGCCAGTTGAAAGTGCGAATGGGAAGATGATAAAGAAAAAAAGATCAGCTTCAGATAAATGGCTCCGGGAAATTCTGCCCCTGTAACTTGCGCAGTTCTGCACAGTCATTTCTTACAAAATTACCCTTGAAATGTAGGGAGAGCAAAACATCCCATCTTTCTGTCAAAGTCATGAATGATGCTCAGTCAGTGAAAAAGTTTATTTACCCACTGACATCACATTTTATATGGATAATAAATAGTGCAAAAAGAGACGACACAATGCAGTATGAGGAAGTAACACAAAACAGTTTTCGATACATCAAACATGTATATTTAAATGATGGCGGGCTTAAAATCAAAAGTAGGTCTTACTTTGTTTAAAATTCTATATTATATGTGAGATCAGAAACCAGAAATTGCACACGGTGATATGCTTTGCTATCTGCTTTCTGTCCCTTTTTGTGTCTTCATAGAGAAGCAGATAAGACACAATACAGAACATATAAATAATAATAACATTCTAATTTTCAGTAATTATAGAAAAAAGTACCTTATAGTTTTACAGAAATAAAAACTGAAGACTTGCACATTTTGCCAAGAGAGCAACAGGCTACTGTACATAGCTTATTTTCAGAGGCAACACTGCTGATACTACATATTATTCAGTCATTCTGACAATAAGTGCTTTCATACTGCAAAATAGGCGAACACTGATACCAAGCACAGATATTGAAGTATGTCACTTGTCTCTGAAACTAAAAACATGAACATATGGACAGGATGTGAATGAAAAGCCTCAGTGTATATTTGTCATGTTTCACAGTTTCACAATCACTACACCGATTGTTCAGATTATTTCAATCCACAGCTTTAAATAAGGAGTCACTTTGCATGATTTCAAACACACATGCAAGCACACCTACACATGTGTGCACAAATCGTGTGCAGATTCAGATTTCTGCACTTCCTCTAAGCCTGTTTATGTCGAGGCTCTGTAGGCCATGTTAGTCAGTGGTGCTAGTGATGCTAATGTGAACCCATATTCAAACTGTGCTCCCCTTATGTGGTATGTAAAAGTAATCAGCAGCATGTTGCGCTACGTTTGCACCTTCGGCAGCTTTTTTTGCAAAATTTTTTTTCACCTAATGCAAAAATAAGTCAGGTTTATATAAAAACAATGGATTTGAATTATATATAGGCTTTTGTTTAGATGTTTTATTTTGCATTTATCGGATAATTGCTCGTTTTTGTTCAGCAGCAGAAAGCTTTTTTTAGAAAAAGAATAGAATAGACATTCATAGATTTTCTTATCTTTATATTAAAAATATGTATTTGCAGTGATTTTTATGGTTAATCAAACAATGTCAGAAATATTTCTTTGTCGGGATAAACTTTCATTAGTTCAAGTTGCACTCTATATGCTGAAATACCCTTTTCATGTAGTGACCATTGGCACCAGTGGATGAAAAGTTCATCACTCCATTACATTTCTTCTGCTTATAACACCCTTAATTATCCAATTCCTGTGAGTTAATTTTTCATTAACAAACCTTGGATGCATTGAGCTAAAGATGATCTTTTACTTGTAAGTTTAGTAGTGGTTTGTGTACATGAGTGCCGGTCAAGCAGAAGCACTTCTGATTAACAGGGAAAATCTGTATGTGTGTCTGTCATTAAAAAACAGTCAAACCAGCTGTTTTGTTTCGTTTAAATCCAGTATCCTACAAGATTGTCATTTAGCACATTAACTACCCAGCAATACTGTATTGGCTACAAGATATGGCACAAATATCAATGTGCAACTTCAAGCTTTGGGCACTTATGATACTGAGGTAGCAAAATAATCTATTTATACATCAAACACGACTTATTTAAAATGGCTCTTCCTACCAAGAGTTTAGCTGTTTGGTTAAAATGTTGCTTCACAAGGTGTCTAAGTGCAAAGCTTTAAAAAACGACTCCTACAGTACTTTGGCACCAACGACGACACGATGAAGCTCTCAGACGGTGTGGTTGTGTCCCAAGGAGGGCGGTCTCGGGCAGTAAGAGAGGTCAATTATTTTACACCAGCGCCAGCACCAGTGCCGATCTGCAGAGCAACAAATCTAACTATTCTTTGATGTCCTTGATAACGGATAGCTGAGACAAGGTTTTCTTGACCCGCAGAGCAGTCAGTCGCGCAGCAGAGTTTGCGTACCAGCACTCCCTCATCAGCTTGCCCATCACACGCAGAGCCTGGTGTAGCAACGAGATGAGATGACGTTATAAGTTACAAAACCCGGAAAATCACAGGTCAGGCTCCAGTGTGTACTGGAATAACAAATATCAAACATCTGATCTGAACAGTTTCACCGGTAACTAAACATGCAATCCAACCTCTTTGATTGCATCTTTGCAAATATCTTTGCAGCCTTTGCAGTGGTAGTAATAGTTTTTGGTAGCTAAAATTGAATACAGTGGTGTGTCAGAATAACGCCCAATTCTCTTCTGTCGGGAAGTGGTTTAACAAGAAATGAGATCTGAGACAAAGAAGTCTCAGACCTCACCCTGTTCTGTCAATCACTTTTAGCCCATTACCCGAGGCCTTGAAGTTAACCACTGCTATGTGTGTCATCCCTCCAGTGCCGTCCTGACTTCTTAAATATCAAGTTTTCTGTACATTTTAAAAAGCTTTAAGAGAATTTCCACTTTCATATGGCTGTAATATGTATATATTTGAATCACCGAGTTCTCTGATGATATCTGTGACGATAGTGAACAGTGTCCACTAAAGTGCAACTCCCCCTGAAAGGCAAGGGCTATACTACAACTTTGATGTTTTTTTATTACATCATGCTGACATCGGCCTATCGAGGTCAAATGCTTAGCCAATCATGGTACTCGTGTCCTCCAAGGCCTAGCATATTGTTTGAAAGTTTGAAGACGAGCCATAAAAATTGTGGGTAATAAAAAGCTCTTACTGATTTGAAATTTGGTGCCTTGACCTTGACCCGATTTTCCCCAAAATGAAATCAGCTCGAGTTGTTATTGGTATGTAATATCACACAAAATTTTAAAATGATACATTGAAAACTGTTGACATTAGACTGCTAGCAAACAGACAAATGACATAATATACTCCCTCCCTTCCTGGTAGAATAAAGAAATCTCCCTCAAACTGGCAAAACTTGTGATGTCATGATGCGTTGTACACAGGAAAAATTATGGTAAATTTATTGACCTATGGATAAGACTGAGGTAGTAGTTTGTGGCCAGAGTGCATCAAGCATGGAGGGTGATAGCTATTATCTATAACCTCAATAGCTGTTACATGAGCTCCTTATGTATAAAGTTGGGACAACAGACTAATCTTTGACAGCCACCTCAGCTTAAATAAGCATGTCACCTCAGTTGTGCAGCTTGGTTTGCAGCTTACAAGACTCAGTAAGGTCTGCTCAGTTTTATCTAGATAAAATCTAGACACAGTCATATACATGCTTTAAGATCCCCTAGATTATCTTACTGCATTTCTCGGTTCACACTAAAGCATATTTCAGATTTCAGATCAGATTTCTGTCTCACCTCACAGCTCTGCCACTGATTGGGAATGCTGGGTCTGAGCTTCTGATCGCAAACCACTTTCCTCATGTCCTCAATGGATGGATCTGAAGGCACCATGTCATAATAAGGCAGCTGAAAATCCTCATGAAGTCCTGTGAAAATGCAAAAAGCAAAAAAGCATTTTGTTTATTGTCTGGGTTTTTTTACAGTTTCATGTATGCACTCTTCTTGAAGCAGTGCATGCTTTTCCTTTTTTCTATGATTACATACTGTGGTGATACTCAGTGTAATGCTATAATATGGCAGCGTATGTGCAAGTAATACTTGCGAGCCACAAGTTCAGGCCTTAGTTAATGACGTTAATATGGCCGCTCATTTCAGACAGTCTGCACTGAGAGTCAGTATAAGCTTTTTTTCAACTGTGTATTATGCAAAGCAAGTCTCTCACAGTCGCAAAATAAAAGTATTGTTTTGGAAATTTGCATGAAACTTGTGGTAGAGTGTATGTGTGTGTGTGCGTAGTTTGAAATACCCCTATCGGAGCATCTTCTGGCCAGTTCCCAGAACACCAGGCCTAATGAATAGATATCCGCCCGCTTAAACGACTCAAAGGTGTTTATATTGATTGTCTCATCCAGGATTTCTGGAGCCATGTACCTGCAGAGGACAGAATGATTACTGTCTAATGAAATAAAAAGCCCAGTACCTCTTGCAGTATATACTTTAATGAATTTGTTTGTGTGGGTTGGGTTCAAAACTTTGTCACCCATATTCTAAAAATGTGAAACCACAGGTCACATCACCCTCGTCAAAACCAGCAGAACATATAAGCTGCAGGACATGCATCCGTCTTCATTGCTGAAGACAGCAAAGATTCAAGTGCTGCTCTTGTAGGAATGGTTATCACTTTTTAAAAGGACAAATATATCATCTTTAAAAGAAAACACAGCACTTACTCAAGCCTTATAGACTGACCAAAAACAAGTCCACAACCACTAGGAGTCGCCAAAGCCTAAATGCTTGAGAATGGACTGCTGCTAAATAAATACATTTGTTTTTGTACCGTTTACAGTTGCATCACTGCTGTTTGTTCTCTCACACCAAATAAATTGACTTTTACTCAGCATTTTTCTCAAACGGGCTGTGTGAACTGTGTGCACAGACACTACATGATGATGTCTCCTCTATAAAGAGTATTATTTATGCATCAATCGGGGGGGAAAGCTGTTCTACACATGTGTTCCTGCACTTTTGACCTCTTTAAACTTTGTCCTTTCCTCCATGCATCTTGGAAATAGGTGAAGCTGTGCCAGAAACCCCTTGTGCAATGTGTACATACACGGCTAATATTACTCTCTAAATAAACAAGGCCAGTTATTCCAGCATGACACCTGGAGGGCCTTATTTGTTACTGTGGGTTCTGCTTTTCTTGCTGAAACCAAAACCAAAGATGCTGGCTTCCTCTTAATGTTTAAGGGCCAATTAATAGTATTACTTTAAAACACACCGACATGAGAGAACAACTCAAAATCACCAATAATATTTAAAGAACATGGAAGTGATTTAGGTTTAAAGGCACTTCAGTTTAATTTCACATTTCTGTTTTGTGTGTGTTTTTTGTATTGTGACATAAATCCAACCTCTTAGTTCCCACTCTGTGGTTGGATGGTATGTCTATGGTGTTTGTGCTGGAGTCGAGTTTCACGGCCAAACCCAAATCTGCAATCACCGCCGTCCCGTTCTTCTTCACTAAGACATTTTTAGATTTTAGGTCTCTGTGAGCAATGGCTGGCTTCCCTAGAAGCAAGAAAGTAACAATTAAGGTTATTCTGGAAGCCCCAAAAATGTTCTTTATATTACAGCAAATATTTTGGGTCTTTTAGAGATGGATGAAATTGAGGATCATTTTCCAGCCTTAATGTCATAAAATGTCACCTTATCATATCACAGCAGGGTTTGCCTTGTGGTTACACTGTAGCGCTGAGTTGATTAGCAAATTAATGGTCAGTCAATGGAAATTTTTTCTTCAGGTTTTAATATATAAAGATATCGCATTGAGATATAGGAAGCACATGGCCAAAATACATTTGCTCCTTTTAATAAGATTAAAAGATATATATATATTAAAGGAAATAGAGCACCCCTTGAGCCTCTCTGATGTGACTTCACTGTCCTAGAATTCAAGTTCTTTATTTACTAAGTACATTCATACCCTGTGTGCCAATGATTTCCATGTGGAGATGTGCCAGCCCACTGGCTATGGACAGAGCAAGAATAATCATGCCTTCCACTGAGACCGTGTGCCTGTTCAGGTAATCATACAGGGAGCCGTGCTCATGGTACTCTGACACCAACCAGAGCTGAGTCCATGAGCCGTTATCTGCAAAAAGGCAGCGAATGACAACGTTATATGTTGGCGAATTTATTTCATAGCTTAATTTGTGAATACATTTGTATTTAGTGCCTAGTTGTAAGACCTTTGTTATCAGCAGCAATAAAGCCCAGGATGTTTTCGTGCCTGAGCATGACAGTCTGATAGATCTCAGCTTCACGGAACCACGAGCGCTCGTCCCTGGAAGAGAAGATCTTAACTGCCACGTCCTCGCCCCTCCACTTGCCGCGCCACACCTCGCCGTATCGACCTTTTCCGATGGTCTCCTGCAGGACGATGGTTCGAGCTATGGTTCGCTGGACCAGCAGTGGCAGCCCTGCAAGATGCAGACGGGAAGAGAAGAGCAGTGGTTTTGTCTCAGCAGATCATAGCTGGAGGAATCAACAAAATGTGTGCAATTACTGGATTATACTTGTACCACAATGGTCACAATCCGGGCCATCGTGTCAGTAACCATGTGACAAGTTCAAGCAGTTCTCTCACCTGATCCTGAACCAGAAGTGCTCATGTCATATATCAGATCTTTGAGACTTTTGTCAGGTGACATTAGCAACTGATCATCCAGAGGCTCCTCCGGGTCCTGCTTGTGGGATCGCCTATAGGCACAACGGTGGCCCTGCACAACAAAGACGCCTAGCAGGATCCCTACACACAGCAAGCAGGAGGGCACCAGGATCACCACGATGAGCTGCAGCCTGCTCCAGCCGGGTTCTTCTGAAGGCCTCTCTGAACAACAACATAGCCAATATTATTAGCGTGTAGTCCTTTTCTAACATTCCTAGTACTTTCTTTGGTTCAATAATCAGTAGAATGTAGAATGGGGTAAGATTTGCAACTGTGTTTAATGGGTCTAAGGTCCCTGCTGTGTCTGCTGCACACCCTGGTGGTTACTAGAAAACATGGCAACAGCATAGGGGGCAATTAGCACAACTCAACACATCAGGTGTTACATAAAACTCCAGCTAGCATAGATGAGTCAGCTTTTTCAGACTTTTAGAAAAGCTCAGCAAAATTAAAACACCACTTATTCTGCAGTCCTAAACTTTAGAGAGGTGGAAATTGAACGTTTGGCAGATGCAATGTTTTCTTGTTTTTCCAGCGCGTCTGAAAATTTTCATCACCGCCTGTAAGTGTCATTAATCAAAAAGGAATAAAGATATTGAATCTTTTGGTGCCAGCAAGCTTTCACTCCTCAAAAAATACGTGCAGTGAACTAATCAGCAACAGGTGCACCGTCAGACCTCGCAAATAAAGATCTGGGCTTGGCAAAACAAAATAACTTGACGTTTCTGTCCCTGACCTTCATTCTGTCTGTGGGTGGCCAGAGGAAAACCTGGACACAAACAAAAACAGGTGGGCTCTGTGATAATATGAGATTTAGAGACATGCTGGCAAAATAATGTGCTGTCAGTGCTGCATTACTACCATGACCTAGTGCTAAATTTGTTTGGTCTGGGGAAATAAAGAGGGAGAATTCTGTAACGATTATTTGGCCAACTTCAGGATTGCAGGAGCTACAACTAACTCTTTCAACATATATGTGCACATGTGGGTACTGTAATAAAAAAAATAAAGGTTTGAAAAAAACCCAAGTCCCCAAAGGATGAACTGTCCTCACCAAGTGATCCTAAAATGTGCAACATCTGCAGATGGCCCAATGTGCAAAGGAACACATTGTGAACTAAACCACAGTTTCTTAAGACATCTTTAGCCTTTTACCTAAATACAGATCCTGCCATGTGTCCAACTAGTGCTCAGCAGATATGGTGCAAAACAAGACCTTACTCTCTCCTCTGGCTTATAAGACCTTCTACACACTCTTTTCTTCCCTCTTAGGTGATTGGGGTCATCTCAAAGCTCATATCTGCTTTTAAACTGTTTACTACAGCTAAGAGGAGTTTGGAAATTAGGTACAAAGGAACACTTAAAGTATCTCTTCCCGTGTGTTGAAAAACTCTAAAGTAAATCAAATTGTACAGCTACACAAACCACTAAACACTACCTAGCACTTAAATGTCTGAGTATAGAAATGCATGGAAGTCAAAGCGAGGTCATGAATTCTTTATGTATAAAAAAAAAATCCACAGCTAAACGGATGAGCTGATATGTAGCAAAGCAGTGGAACAGATTGATTGCGCTGTCCTCATTCACAGTCAGCACCATCATGGCCTCGGGGCACTGCCCCAACCACTCTCATTAAAAATCTGCAGCATCAGACACTTCAGCACCAAACATATGAATATGATCATATATTTGTTTTGTTTCTCACTGACCATCTATACCTTTCTGCTTGCAAATTGGAAACAATCAGTAAATGAATCCATTAGGAAATCAACTGATAATCTGCAGTTTTTTAATAAATAACAAACCATTTCAGTAATTTTTTTAGCCAGCTGCATATACAAAGGTGTGAGTAATCCTTCTCTGCATTAAGCCCAACTTCCACCCGGCAGACCCATGAGAGGCTTTTGGGACTACATGCCTGACAAAGTATTTATTTATAAATCAGGCGAGGGAGGGGGAGGATCACTAACTGACGTCCCATAGCCTCTGCCAGATTTGTTATGTCACAGGATCTAGGAGGATCAGCATCCACCTCGTCTAGCCGGGACCAGAATGAGTGGGAAATCCCACACAGATTGAGTTGGTGTTGCCGCTGAGTGTATGCTACTGAAGCAGTGGAACATTAAAAGACTGTCTGAGGGGCTGAATGCATTTTTCCTTTATTTCATTTTTACAATTATTCGTAAACTGTTTATATATAAATCTATTCATTTTTGTATCTGCTGTCACAGCTTATGTAGGGCAGAGTACACCCTGGACAAGTAGCCCATTGCAGGTCTAACCCAAACATACAGACAAGCATTTACAGTCATACCCACTGCTAATTTAGAACGACAGGCTAACTAACATTCATGTCTTTGGAGACTGGGAGGAAGCCAGAGTATCCAGAGTAAACCCGCACAAGCGCACATGCAAACTGCACACAGAGAGGCCCCAGCTGGCCAGGTGGTCTCGCCACATGCTGCTGCATTACCACACTGTGCACTGTTTATATATAACTCTGTATTATTTCTGCTTCAAAACACGACCAAAAAATAGTAGAGGCAAATAGACACAGCGGCCTCAGGTCAGTAGCATCGTGTGGGCTGTACCTGGGTATAGGTGCAGGGTCTCGTTGTTGCAGAAGTCAGTGAAGCAACAGTTCCTTTTGGAGACATTTCTGGAGCTGTAGCAGAAGACCTGGCCTTTCATCTCAGAGGGGGACAGGCAGGACTTCACTGCCTCCTCCTTCCCATCGATCAGCATCACAGAGTTCCAGCAAGCGCCGTCTGCTGCTGTCTCACAGGTGTTGTTGGCACACAGCTGGCACACACACTTCAAACCTGAAAGACATTGAGATTTGGTGATTTTTGTCTTCAGACACTTTACAGCTGACAGCAGTCACTGCACTTCATTTATCTGTGAGTGACTGAGGGGGGCTGGGGGGAGGACAATATACTGACTCGCGTGAACAGTGGTTTTTAACTCTTTAGTAGCAGGATGCTCCTGTTACACAATGACATCTATGCTCTTAATGGATGGAGGTGGAGGAACCAGATTAATGCCTCTTAGTTTAACACCCACATAATCTTGTGTTCTACTTGGAGCTGTTGTCATGCTTTGTTCCATAAGCAGTGTCTGATAAGCAAGAGTGCACTGCCTGCTCACAAGGAAGAAAAACAAATAGCTTTAAAAATTGCTAATTATTTAATTGTGTGCAATGTTTTTTATGGCACCTTCAGTTTTCAAGCTAAAGGTCTCCACAGCCTTATCTTGTAAATTGTAATATTTTGTAACAAGTATCACCCATTCATACATTTTTTTATAGACACTGATGGCTGATCCTGAAATATAATTATCAACAGCTAAGTGACAATACCTTAAATCAGTTTCCAGTCATGACTGCTGTATGTATGCAGTAATTATTTTACTTACTGTACTCTGTAATAATCTTAAGTCATTCTTCACTGCCTTAATTTGGATCCACCACGCCATAAGACCTGTTGTCAGAATGGCTTCTTTACAGCCACTGAGACCTTTTCTGATGACTCTGCAGTGGACAGCAGACAGATCAACTGAAGGACCAGATGCATCTCGCAGGTTCTGCGTCAGGTCTTAGCTGGATTTTTTTTCCTATTTCTTTAGGATATGAATTTCAGATACTGTCCATCTACTGTAGATATTTTTATCCCTGACATTTCTTCATTTGTCCTCCACTTATCCAGTTTTTACAGAATTTCTAAGGGCCCTCTGAATACCATGCTGTGCCAAGTCTTCTGCTGATAACTCTTTGGAATTCACCTTGTTGGTGCAAAAAATACTTTATGCTGTTTTTGTACGTTCAACTAAATAAATGGGAATAATTTCTTTTTGACATGCTCTTAGAAACAAAAGGCCTAAAGATTCAAAGTTGCCTGTTATAATTGCCTGGATAAACACTAGTTCCTTCACTTAGTCGCCTTTTTATACTTAAACATAGATCAATGTAAAAAACAAACAAAAACAAATTCTGAAAATGTTTGGATACAGGACTGGATGGAAAACAAGTGAAAAAGCATCCAATGTCCAAACCTGGAGACCAGTTTTCTAAAAATACAATAAAGTCTGGCTCACTGGAAGCAAAATGTTAAGAAATGAGATTAATCAGCTGTATTATTATGTTTTTTTAAAAAATCGTATAAATCATAAATTCATTGATACGTAGCGATATCAGAAATCAATCCCTGTTTATTCCAGACTCTTGTTTTTTTCTGCTCCCTCGCGAATCTCCTGGAAAGCTGATCAATTTTTTATTGACTCTGCGTTTTGTACTAAATCTGGAACCACATTGCTCACTTGGCTCAGTTCCCATGAACTATGAATGCCTTATAAGTAAATCTGACTTACAATATGCATGTCACACAGAGGTTATATGGTACCTAAAATCTGGAAGAGCCAAAGTATAAAAAGGGGATTTAAACAAATATCATTACATAACAAAATAATATCTTTATAAACATAATCTTTATTTTCAACATCTTGTAGCCTAACCATTAAAGTGAAAAAAATTTCAGCCCACAGTAAACAGCGGTGGACGGTCTCAAAGGAGAAGTTTTTGAAAAATTCAATTAGAGTATATTTTTCCTCCAGCCTGCTGTGCTGTTCATTCAGGTGGTTTTGATGCGAGCTGCCCAGTTTTGGACATGCTGGCTGTAATGTCTGGCTTCTCTCTGACTATAATGGAATAAAATGCCACTCACCTTGTGGTGACTAAGGTGCCAAAAACAAACAGAGAACTGATGTCTCTTTTTCCAGAACAAGAAAAAGAAATACAACCACAAATCTTGCTTTGACCAGTGTCATGTAACAACTATTTTCTTCCCACAGTCTACAACCACTAAAACAAGCGCGCAGCTAGCTAATTATAGCTCTGCTGAGAGAAGACATCATTAATGTTTACATCCCATAATGCTCTCATCACGAGTACATGAATCCTTCTGCAGAGTGACAGGGATTGCAGGTGTAGTTCGGAAGAAAGGAAATATCTCCTGCATGAAAGTGCTCATGGACATTTTTTTTTTTACCCCAAAAGAGACATTTCTCTTTTTTTTAGCAGCAAAGAAAAATAAAGCACTTAGAGACCACGTGTCACCTGATTTACTGAATTTAAGAGCAGGTAGACATCTCTCCAGCCAGCCCCAAACTCACAACAAAACACTCTAAACGGATAAACTGTGAAGGAACGAAGACATAAATTTGATCTTCATTATACTGATAGAACATAATCTCCAGTGGACAACTGAGCAGCAATAACTCTTCATCCTTTTGGTCTTTAAATGGGACTGATTGACAGTTAGAAATATGACCAATCTTCTCTTTTAAAGGTTTTTGTAAAGCTCGTCTTGATGAGAGACCTGCTGACAAAATCAGCACAAAAAAAGTTCAGGTGAAGACTACTTTTTGCCTTTTTATAGCATAGCTGGGGTTGCTTGGTAACAACCTGTTCAAGGACAATTAAGTTAAAATACACCGAGGTGCGGCGAGAGTTTCCTTTCTTAAAGCTGATGAACGTCTGAGCACTGGTGTGTGTATTTAATCACTTGTATAACACTGATGGAGACCGAAGACTTGATTTGGGGATCGTGCATCTTAAATGGCAAAACTATTTTTCCAAAATATACATGTTCAAAATCTTGTTGAGAGTTTATAAAAGGCGCAAAAACTTTTAAGTAAAAACATTTTTATTGGCTTAATTTATCAAATTAGCAGAAACAAAAATCTAAACTTCTTACAATAAATGGGACTGTGAAACCTCACGTAATCTAACAATAGTTTAACAGGAAACTTGTCTAACCATTTGCCCTCTTTCTAAATCCCCATCTTATGATGATATATAACTACATTTCAAATCTATATTTAATTTTCTCTGTTTCAGGAACTTCATATTACCCCATAGCCTCTGCGTGCACATTTAAAAAGCTGTGAAAAGAAAACCAACAATGAATCAAAGTTGATTCCACATCCATTCAGTTTGGAAGTGGATCTTTGCTTTGAATCCGTTTTGAAATGACTGTTCGCAGCTTTTAGAGCTTGTTTTGTGACAAACCCTAGAAGGGGCAGCTGAATCTGAGCAGTGACAGTAATGAGTACTCTTTTAAATGAAATATTGCGCAAACTTTGCACATGCTGTTCACATTTATAAATCATTCTCCATAAACTAACAGGTTTGGATAGCCCTGCAGCACCCCTCAATCCTGAAAGAATAATTACTCATTTCCTCAGGCATCACCAGAGTCAGTTACAAATTAATTCTCTCTCTGTGTTGGGGAGTATAATACTGTTATTTGCAGTGTTGTGAAGTCTTGTTATAACTGTGGACCAAACTCGATGACTCCCTTTGAACTAATATCTGCACTAATATAACAGAGAAAGTGTTTACAATTACAGGAAACAGGGAATATCTGCCACACTAGAAAATCACCCCAATATTACTCAAATAAGGAATACGTTCACTGCAAAGAATGTAGAAATAGAGACATTTTTACTTTGTTATTTTTCTGGCTTTACTTAAATCTGCATTCAATGAGCCTTGTTAACCTTTTAAGTAGCTCAATTATTCGGATTGAATTCCAGTGTCTAGAAGAATAGCACCGAGGCTTGTAGAATAATTTGGAGGCATTAAGCAATAAGAGGCATTTAGCGCAATTAAGCAATAACTGGTTGTTTTTAAAAGTTTCACTTAATCATTGCATTAGAAATTAAGCTATTACATAGCTAAAGGTGACCCAGAGTGACTAAGAGAGTGCAACTAGTACAACTTACCTTAAATCACCTGTAACCTTTTACCTTAAGTCAGAGAATGTCAGATGAAAAAACTTGTGCTTTTTAATTATTTTCAACAAAATGCGTTAGACAAAGATCTGACAAACAAAGTTTGCCAAACAATAGTTTTCATCCAGTTCAACCCACCATCTACTTGCCCCACTGGAAATGTAGTAAAACATGCACTGCAGTCTAACACAGTTTTTCTAAGTTGGAGTTTATGTCTTTCTGTGTACCTGAGCCCACCAGCAGCCAAACAAGCCAGGCTGTGTTTATGAAGCAGCACCTGTTCTGTTTTCCAGCTCTGGAGTTAAGTGGCTGCAGATTCTCCAATTCTTAATGTATTTCATCAATATCAAATGCAATGTTACAGCACTTCAAGATGCAGCATGAATGTGGATGGAAACTATGGATTGTTTTCATCAGTTAACCTGACATCTATTTCCATAATGAACTGTTTGGTCTGTAGAATAAAAGAAAATTGTAATGCCTTCAATTTAGGATTTTCTGCAGCCCAGTTTTCAGCAAATATGTAGTTTTGGGCAACAAGTAGTTCAAAAGCAAAACATATGACAAGAAAAAGTTGCAAATCCCCTTAGAGACACTTGAATTATTACCTCAGTTATCAAGTTATGAGAGTAGCTCCAGGTTATTTTTGAATGATGAACTATCCTTTCAGGGGTGTAGTATGAATTCAATCACAGAAAACAAATAATTAATATTTCTATTTCATATTAAGCAAAACGTTTTAATCCTAGACACAAACAGGCTACAAGGCAAATGCTTTAAGGTCTTTGAAATGATATATCACAGCATGTGTACTAAAGCTGACCACATATTTTAGCCAAACGTACTTACTGACAGCTTGAAATTACAGTCTTTTAACACCCATACTTCCCCACCGCACACATGCTGTTTGTGGGCGGTAACTTTACTTTCAGATCTTTTTAACAGCAGCAAAATAAGAAAAAGAAATGCTCCACTTTTGATCATATCTTTGGAGACAAATTCTTCTTCTTCTTTTTTTTTATTGCTATAAAGTTTTGTGTGATTTTGAAAAGTCAACTATACTAATTGGGTTAGTGTAGGCGGTCTAAGAACTCATTAAAAACCTTAAAAAAAAAACAAATGGCACAGCTTATTATCATGTTGCACCCTGAGACTGTGTACCTGCAGTCAGCTGGGCGACAGTCAGGAAAATCAACGCCGCTTGAAAGCACTGCTTCCCGGGACGAGTCATGGTAAGAGCCGCATCTGCTCCCTCTCTGACGCACCGCTTACACAGCTACTCTACAGAAAACAGAGCAAATAAACATTGCGGTAAAGTCCGTCGGCCATGCACCCCCGCCACAAACGTCTCCGTCTGTAAACGATCGAGAAACGCAGTTTGCTCCGCCTCTGTTGACTGGACTTTAAGAGGATTAGCGCTGCAGACCTCTGATAAAGACATGTGAATGGGAGCCAGAGAGAAAGTGCGTCGCACATCCATTTAACTGCTGTCGGTCCAATGAAACACCACCTCCTGTCTGCCAAAGGGATATGGAAATTACCTCTGCTCACTGAGGTCTCACTTATTTATTAAATGCGCAGAGATTTTAAACTATTTACAGTGTAATCTGTGGAAATTACTAACTACAATGCCACAATCTGGCCAATCTGCAACCCATACATTATTAATAAATAATCCACAACAAGACTGCTGAGCTCCCTAATGAACACATGAGAACATGAGCACTGTGCTTCCCTGAGTGCAATTAGTGTCAGTTAATGTAGAAGGAACGAATATGTCATATGAATGTGTCTTTGAATGTGTACTCTGAGCCCCTTTACGCACAGTGGCAGCCTTCCAGGCTTAAAAAATAGAGCCAATGCAACATGCCAAAACCTCAGTTTCTCCAATGGAGGCTGACCCCAAAAAGCCAGTCACTTCCCATGTTACAAAGCCCAACTTTAAAAACATGTTTACAGCCTGCTACAAAAACAGTTTTGGTCTCTAAGGAAGCCAGTGTTTCCCTTTATTTAAAAAAAAAAAAACTGCTCAAGGATTATTCTCCTTTGCAGCTGCCTGTTAACATGTTAAAATGTCATTACGCCTTAAAATGATGCATTAGGGGTCATGATTGCTATGACTGACAGGTGGATACCAACACAGCTTCACCACACCATCGCAGCGAATCAGAATCAATATCTTAAACAGGTTTGTGGCACTTTTTTTGGAACATTCATAATAAAAATATCTACTGTGCACCTTTGCAGTATACACTTATAGTACACACTTAAGAAGTGCAGTTCCTCCCATGGGCACCTCAAGCTTGCTGTAGAAAGTAAGTCACTTACAGCTTAAAGTATGTTTACAACTTGTTTAAAAAGCTATTAATGGTATCTGATCTACACGTAACAACAGTACAAGGGTGATTTTATTATTACTATTATGTTTTTGATAACTTACCCTTTAAAACTTTGGTGTACAGCTGCTTTGCCAGGTGGATGCCAAGGCAGCGTTAGCCCACCATTGTTCAGGCTCTTTCAAGCTCTCAAATGTGAGTTTGCAGTCCTGTGGATAACTCCCATCTTTTATATACAGCCTATGACAATTACGCGGGTCCCACCAATATTAATATTGTACTTCCAAACTCCTTTAAAAAAAAAAAAAAAAAATCAGCTAATTGCAAGTGTGGTGCCCTCAAGGATCTGACAGTTGCCTGTTTTGAGAGTTTGGTAATCCAACCGTCAGCCTATCTTGTGGCCATTCCAACTGCTCTCCCTGGATGAGAGAAGCAAAAACAGAATAAAAAAAAAAATAGGCTGCACAGACGCCACGTCTGACCTCCCTCCTAGTGAGGCAGAAAGTAAACACTTAGTTGATCAACAGTGAATGACGCTGCTGTACATTCAAAGCTGGACTCACCTGCATGAAAGAAGTTATTTACAGCCAGCCATGTTTCTGCTGCTGAGGCTGCATAGCAACAAAAGGTGCCAATGTATCCAGGGACAGTGAAGGTTTGATCCCACAGACTACACGATCATAACACAATCAAAAATCGGGATTTTTAAAAAAAAATCTATTTATTCATGGGCGGTATGCACATTGTCTACAAACAAGAAGTGGTGAGGCAGCCACTAGTAAACTCTGAATCCAGGAACCTTGGCTTTTTGGGGGTTCTCGCAGCACAAACAGTCTCTGCTCCAACTGCACCAGCTGTGGTCCTTGGCAGGAAAATGAATCACTACTAATGTGGTGACTGACACAATCTTCATCAAGGCACTACTAGGAGAACATCAAGTCACAAAACCAACATAAGAAAAATGAGAACTTGTACAGATACACTGACAGGCAAATGCACAATGTTTGTTGAGGGTGCTAAGAAAAGAAAAAAAAAAACATCCAAGACTGTAGGATTGATGTAGGATTTTCATGAAGTTGGGTCTTTTTTGTTTATCCATGAGTGCCTTTATATAATCTGGTATAAATTGACTCTATATTGTTTATTTTTAACATTTAAATTCTTTCAAATATTTTGATATTTACTTAATGGAAAAAAGTAACACATACTTCGTCACCATTACACCCTCTCAGATAATGAATACAGTGCAACCAAGTCTAGCCCTAAACCTCAAAGAAACAGGATGGGACATTAAAACTGCTGGAGTCAAACCGCTGCTCTGCGGTCTCCGGACGGATCAAATGACACTGAATATGAAGACTTATATACCTTAAAAGTCTGACAGCTGTTTTCAACACACACAGGGGATCTTAGCATGGTTAATCACCCACTGTTGTCATTCAATCATCTGGCCTATAGCTCTTCATATGAATTAGTTTGTAACCAGTTTGACACTGCCAAATTCTGCTCTCCCCAAAGTTTGGGCTTCTTACCTTCACCAAATAAATAAAAAATTAACTGTTTGTATTGTTAGAGCACATCTCCAGCAGTCAGAAAAGAAGCTGCTGTTTTAGCTGGAAAGATAAAAAGCTCTGATATTCCACTTGAGATGGAAATGGTCCTTATTATGCACTGTGAGCTGAATTTTCTGTTAGATTCGTAGAAGCTGGAAAAGTTCAGAACAGTCAGACACTGTACTCAGAAAGTGCAAGGACAAAACAGCTGGATAGTTAAGACTTAACAGATTAACAGCTGTCATAATAGCATCTTGACATCAAAGCCCAGCTTGAACAAAGTGAAATGAAAATGGGCATTTTAGAGTAGAGCCAGCAGAAGCATGCTGAGGCTAACCACTCGATTTCATACAACTAATTTTCCATCTTAGCATTTTAGCATATTAACATTTACCAATCAGGAATAAAGCAAAGGTATGATAAGAGGTTTCAGTGAACACTTTACAGGCGAGGCTAGAAAACCTCTCTGTAGTCTTGTGGATTACTTCTCGAAATTAAGAAAACTTTGCCAAAACTTTGATAGGTTATGGGGGAAATAAACGGAGGTACTGCTTCATCATTCGAGGCATCAAATACATGTAAGCATAGCCGCCGGACTTCCAAAAATCTATTAAACCTTCAAGATATCCTGTGATGACTCTGAAGAAAGGTCACATCAAAAGAAGAAAGATTTACTGAACAGGAGCCTGATGAAGGTGGTGGCAAAGAAAAAGAGAAGGCATCACCATTTGAATTGATCTCAAGGTTGTGAATTTCTTTTACAGACTTTTGAGATATTTCTACACACTTCGACACAGTATCAAGACACCAGTCAGATTTAATTTACTTCTTTTTTTCCCATTTTAATTAATAGAAATAACTAATTGATATAAAATGTTAAAGAAATTAAAAAACGCTGAAGTTTGACTTCAGTTACTTTGACAATGCACGCATTAAGACGACAATGCACGCGTTAAGACAATATACAGGCTTTACAGGCTTACTTACAGGCCTCTGGAGGAATACAGTTCAGCATCATCTAGCAGATATTGTATTTGTTCTTTTAGCATATGTCTCTGTAAAGCTGAAGAAGCAAAACAAGATAAAAAAAAAATAATTCAATGTAAAGTTAATGATGATATACAAAAGGTTTGCAACAGAGTACCTTGTAGTTGGACGATATCAGGAAAAGGATGGTGCCACTGACTTGACTGTACAACTAAATGTTACAGAACTGAACAAAATCCCAAGAAACTTGTTCTGACAGCATTGTAAACAGTGGTACTGGACACAAAGTGAGACACACCTCGACATGTTTACTGTGTTACAAAGTTTGCTGACTGACTAGGCAAGTTCAACCGGCGAGTTGACATCTTTTCCAAATGGATCGACCGTAATGCAAAAGAACAACACAGTACAATTAAAGAGATAAAGAAATGACCGTGTTCAGACATTTTCCAAGCTAAAAAAGGTTTTCAAACAAAATCTGCTCTTCTAAAAACAAGCAACCCTACTCAAATGCCCTGGTAAGTTTCTTCCTTGAAGAACATTTCTAATAGTCAAGCTCCTATGATAAAAGTTGAAATAGATATTTTCCCATTTCTAAGACCATCAGCAGTCTCGGAAATGCCTGGTAAGCCATCTTTGGATGCCAAAATATGTCCCTCAAATGTTTTAAAATAAATATAAGTCTGTGCCACTATAAGGGCACTGAAATTATTGAGTCATTTATCTTTTGAGATTTTTCTCTAAGGTGGTCCATCCTCCGGACATCTTCAGTGGCCCTCAGTACATGCCTGCTTCGTCTTCTCGGGGAAGGCTCAAATGTCTGTTTTTATTTTATCCAGAGAGTTGTCGATCTTTGTGAGAGTCTTTTTGATGCGCAGCGCCGTTAATCTGGCTGACGGATTCTGGTACCAGCATTCCTTCATGAGTTTAGCCATGGAGGTTAAAGTCTAAAAAAAGAGGAAAAATGGAAATCGATCAATGTGCCTGATGTAAACACTAAAAACTCTGGATTTTACTTCATTTGTGTATTTCTGACAAAAGTAACATTACTTACTGGGTCTGAAAACCATCTGTTTGGGATGTTGGGTCTCTGCTGATCCACACACACAACCTTCCTCATATCTTCAAAGCTCGGATCATTTGGGACCACGTCATGAAAAGGGGGCTTGTAATCTTCTACAATTCCTACAAGAAGAAGACAAAGAAGAACAGCTTACTTCGGAGATTGCACAGTTTAAGAGTGTAAAGTATAAAAATATATATTACAATGATTGCTGACTGAGATGTCCACTCAATATCTTAAATCTTGCTTAAAGCCCCTTTAACAGTTAAGATAAGAAGTGGGTTTTAGTTCACAGAAAGTGTATCAAGGCTACATCTTTAAATCAATATATAAAAAGCTTTTACTCAGTCCAAGCTGAAGCCATGACTTGTTTTGTTTCTGAAGAAAGACCTGTCTATAGCCACCTCAATGCAGTATCTTTGCAAACAGCACAAATATGCCATGCCCAATTTTCTGATCGCGTACATAATATTTGCAGCTGTTCTTATAGTTTCTACTACACCCATCCAAGACTAACAGATGGCCTTGTGCCTTAGTGACGTAATCACAACAGGTCAGAGCTGAATCCAACAGGACAGTGTTGTGTAAAACATGTACTGACCATTACTGACTGTCCTCCTGGCGATCTCCCACAGGACGAGGCCCAGGGCCCAAATGTCCACTCTCTTGTAGGACTCAAAGCAATCCATCTGGATGGAGTCATCGAGCACTTCAGGGGCCATGTAGCGCTTTGTTCCAACTTTAGGGTTGTTCCCCACGTCTAACTCGTTTGTGTCTTGAAAATGCATGACAGCCAGACCTTAAATGGAAACAAAAGAACACTTTAAAATCGCCTCTTATACACATGTAATCAATGAGATTAAAAGAGAAAATACTTTAACTCTCTGAAGGAGGTAATTAGTAAATATTTTTAATTAAGTCATCATCCAAGTGAGGCAACAATAACTAATACAGATACTGGAGTGAAGAGGAGACTAAGTTTTCCGACATTCATCTTTTAAATCAGTCGATCGGAAGGCTATTTGTTCACCATGCGTGGCCCTGTTCGCCCAAACAGGATGTACTCCAACCCAACAACAACTCACTTAGGAGACAAACAGCAGCTACCATGTTTGTAAGGACAGCAAAATGCGTCATTCGGAGCAGAATTTATTAAATCGAGCCTGTAAACATGTCAAGCCTGTCGCCAGGTTATGGCTTGTCCCCGAATTAGATGTTATTCAAGCATCTGCAAACGGAACATTGATGCATTAGATAAAGTGAACCAAGGTCCTCAAAATGTGTTTTCGGTTAAGGGCAAAGCAATACACCTGGAAGAGGATATTTTTTCGAAATAACTAATGCGGCTGAGCAGACAGATGCAAATTGAGCGACCATGAAGCGAATACGTCTCTAACGCAATGAATAAATTGTAACCTTCAATTAACCTCTTCAGCTAATCTTCACGTGCATCAGCTCAGATCTGCTTTTATCGAAGCCGTATTAATGATTGCACTGAATAAAATACTAAAACCGAGACGCTCCATTATTCTGTGAATATTATAGACCCTACACACAGCTTTGCAAATGATGGTCTACATTTTGTAGTCAGCTTAGGGGCCCCGCCTTCACGATTCACCAGTAATATCTTTAACAGTCACTTTTTTTTTTTTTAATTTTTGCCGTTAAGGCGCATGTAGCCGCTGCAGTAATCTCCTGACTGTCGCCCTTCAAGGAATACTGCCACATCAGCACTGATATATGGCCTGCATTTGTATAGCGCTTTACTCAGTCCCTAAGGACCCCAAAGCGCTTTACACTACATTCAGTCATTCACCCATTTACACACACATTCACACACTGGTGATGGCAAGCTACATTGTAGCCACAGCTGCCCTGGGGCGCACTGACAGAGGCGAGGCTGCCGGACACTGGCGCCACCGGGCCTTCTGACCGCCACCAGTAGGCAAACATGGGGTTAGTATCTTGCCCAAGGATATTTGGCATGCAGCCAGGAGGCACCCTGGGATCGAACCACCGACCTTCTGATTAGTGGCTGACTTGCTCTGCCATATAGGAAGAGAAGAAGCCAAAACTCGAAGCAAAGACATTGCTAATTGTATCCTTCAAAGTTTTTCCATAAAGAATCATGTTTATGAATTGTTGCGACATCTGCCTGCCATGCGTGTCATTGCAACGTTGTGGACCCCTGCTGTGTTAACACAAACACACGTGCACACTATTCTCACCGAGATCGGCAATGCTGCACTGTCCGTTCTTTTTCACCAATATGTTTTTGCTCTTCAGGTCTCGGTGGGCAATAGCTGGCTTGCCATGAGTGCCAAAGATCTCGACATGTAAATGCGCCAGACCGCTCGCAATGGAGAGCGCCATCCGGAGGCAGCTGGTTGCGTCAAGGGTGTTGAGCTGAAGGTAATCGTACAAGGAGCCCATCTCGTGAAAGTGAGTGATGAGCCACAGCTGGGTGCTGGAGTTCCTTGAGGTCATGTCTGAACCGATGAAGCCTACGTGGAGAGATATGAAATTAAATATTGCTCATCAACAGAAATGTAAACATGCAACCAAGGAGAAATTAGCATGCATTGATCCTTATACATCCTTATACAACACACTACCTATATAGTTTTCATGCATTACTCCTAAGAGTGACAGCTTGATATGATATCAACTTTAATGGTTGTTGTGTCCTTCAGTGCATATCAGAGCTCACTAAACCTGATCATTTATTAAAGGTTGCATACCCAAGATGTTTTCATGTCTCAGCAGCACAGTGTTGTAGATTTCAGTCTCTCTGAACCAAGACTTTTCATCTCGAGAGGAGAAAATTTTAACTGCAACATTCTCTCCCTGCCACTGGCCCCTCCACACTTCACCATAACGGCCCTTGCCTGACAAGTAAAAAGAAAAATTATGAATCTGTGTACACGCGCGCGCACACACACACACACAAACACACACACACACACACACACACACACACAGTTTGTTCATATTCCACCAAATTTACTACGAGCACACTTGATGGACTCCATTGTGTGTAACATTCAAACCTGCACTAATCATTTTTGTGGCAACAATGAAGATTCATTATATTTGTTATAGCATAAACATCTCTGCAGCTTTTTAACTTATCAAGATACTGAATGGATAGTGTAATATTAAAAAGTGTAATATTAAACAGCTACAAACAATTACCTGTTAAAAGTTAGTAAACAAGATAACCTAAAGGGAAAGTGATTATTTGAAATAATATGTATCAGGGCAAAAAAGAAAGCGTACTTTGAATGCTAATGTCCTTAAATTATTTATATTTTATTAGTAGCCATAACTTTGTAGGCTTACTATATTTGACAGCTTATTATACTGCCCCCCAGTGGCCAAAAACCAATTAATATAGTCATAACTGTAATTAAAAAATGGTTTAGAGTGACGCAGGGTTAGGGAAGTCATTTCAACACAAGTGACTTTCAACATGAGTACCTTTTCATAAAAACAAATTGCCACAACACATTGTGGCAATTTGTTTTCCTGAAAATATGCTGACTCTTGCCAGCATTGTCACTGACACTTATCATAAAACAATCTCAAGACTGAATTGCAATTGTGGCTCTGGGGACTTCACTGCTGAACTGTTGCACATTCACTCTGGCCCACTTTCACGATAAGCTCACACTGCTCGTCTGTTTTGCAACCAATTTCAAATTCATATTTTTATTCTCTTGATGATTTATCTGAAGATTTGGAAGTTCTTGAATTTCATGTTTTGAATGCTCACACAGGACTTTTTAGTCTTACACCTTTTTCAAGATATGAAAAGTTAAATATGAACCAGGAACTTCTATTTGTAGACTTATCAGACTGTAAAATACTACATGAAATGTTGTAAATTACTGTATTAGCTATATTAATGATCAGCTCTACCTTAATATATATCAAACATGAGATTCTAAAGTACTGTAATCTGGTATACACCCATCGACAACAAAATTAAAACCAGAGGCTTTCAGGGTGTGTCTTGTGTTGTTGGGCACTGGGACATTAGCACTATAACCTCTGGTTCCTGTTGGTTGCAGGATGGGCCTTCTTGACAAGACTGCTCTTATAGATGCTCGATTTTACTGGGTTCTAGAAAGTTTAAAAGCAGGGTAGCACTTTGGACTCTGTCGGTTTCTGCAGTTTAAACTGTGGTGAGGCAGATTATGCTGCAGGAGGAGGATGCTGCTTTTGGTGAGTGTTGATTCCCAGTTGGGGGTGCTCAAGAACAATATTTAAGTGGGTGGTAAGTGTCAAAGTAACATCCAAATGAATGCCAGGAACTGTGTTTTCCCAGCAAATTTCTGACGAGAGCGGCAATGTTATTTACCTCACAAATCAGTGCTTTTAATGTTGTTGCTGGTCGGTATATAAGCACGCAATATACATGGCTGCAGGTCTGTCGCGTCACAATCTGTGCTGCCAAAGCTGTAAAGTTGCCCCTATGCTTAATCTGAGTGATGGAGTACCCTTTACATCTCAACATTTCTTTGGAGGACGTTTAGTCTGCTCAGTTACCGTGTCACCTTAAAATGAAAAGAGGCGGCAGATTTTTTGTTTCCCCAACTGTGCTATTGCAAATAGGAATACAGCTTTTGACAGGACACCTACCCACACACTCATTTAGTGTGATTTGTCGTGCAACAGTTCTCTGAACAAGGAAAGGGAGTCCTGAGCCACTTCCTGAAGTGCAGGAATGATCTAGCAAATCCTGGGAAAGAGAAAAAAAAATTAAATTGAGAAAAAGAGCTTATGAATTTATTTGTGCGTCTGTGGATAAATTTGCATGTGATCTATATGAATGAAAAGCTCAGTCCCAAAAGAATCCTGTGGCTCAAGCCTAAAAATGGTGAAATATGGAGCATCTGGGACTCCGATGGAGATTAATAACAAGCAGGCTGTCTTTGATGTGGCACCCACATGGGATGGAGGGGGCCAAGCTGTGTGTACCAAGATAATGTGTGTGGGTGGGTGTGTGTGTGTTTCTGTGCTAGTGTTGCAGAGTGCCCCCTGCTGAGTAAATAACAGAAGTACCACCCCCTCCCTGGTGACTGGTGTGGGTGCTGAAGATTTTATCTAATCCAAGGGCCAGACTCCAAAACAGGCGCAATGCTGCTAAGCCTTTTATTTTTATCTCATCTGCAAGACGTGCAGCATCCCAGCGCTAACACAGGAGGGCAGTGCACAGCAACATAGTCAGCAGCAGCTGAGCAAAACAAATGACTAACTAGGAGGGGAGAATGAGGATTGAAAATAGAGGGGAGTGATGCCTCAGATAAACAAATGCATAATGCAAGAGCTGCCTGAGAGACAATTTGGAATCACAACACAGGAATGCAAGGCAGAGGCCGTAAAATGAATGATGAGTTGCTCTGTAGAGAGTTTAAACCCCTCTCTTTGGTGCAGGAGGATTGTTTTTAGGAGTGCATCTTTGGGCCGGGCTGTTAAGCAGCAGAATGTGATCAGTACGATGCAATATCATTAGAACCAGAGAGCAAGTCTAGGCAGCAGCTACCGAGGGACAAACACTTTTCACAAGCATGCCATTGTTCATAATAATCTTTCTCGTGGTGCTGCAAAAATAAATCAGATAATCTGGAATTTCAAAAGTTTAGACCACAAGTTTAGACGTGTTTATCAAAAGAGAACAACTCTTGAAAGATTACTGAATGGTAAAACGCACGGTAACAACCAAGTATTTTGTTAAGGCACCAATTGGACTCAGTTTATGCTGAACATGATTACACAGTGTGTGAGCCAATGAATGTGCTGGGTTGTCTTTCAGACTAAATGCTAACCACAGGACTCCACCTAAATTCTGGATTAGTTTAGCGGGCTTCAAAACCGCAGAAAACTCACAATCCATGCATGAGTGGAGAGAAAAGAAATAGCAAAAGACATTCCCTCTAACCGACTGGGGGAAAAAAACTGGGAGGAGCAATGGCACCACCCACACATTCAGCCACAAAATTCATACATATGCATCTAGTGTACAACTGCTTTAACTTTTCTTTCCTCGAGAACAAACGGTTCTTAAAAGTAAGAAAGAAAGTCCAGAGCAACAGTCTGCACAGTTCAATTTAACCATATTCGGAGACTGATCTAGCTCAAATCGACCCAAACAGCCAGTAAACCAAAGCTGGGATGACACACACTTGCAGACATGCATGCTGACAGCTGCGGACACCACAGATGAGTAGTTGTCCTCACTTTTTGCATGTCCACTAGACATCCGCACAGAGGATTACTCCTGCTCTATGATAAGGAACTTAACACCACTCTTGCATACTTAAAGCGGAAACTACATAAGGCTATGTTTAGACACTATCAAGCTATAATTTCATTCAAATTACTAAAAACACGAGTACTTTTTTATCAAATGGCAAACATGGGAGTTTTACAGGTTTAACTCATGGCAGGAGAAGGAGACTATAATTGCAGTGCCATCGCATCACGGCTTAATCACAAGATTGAATTCTGTTTATGAAGCTGATGCAACTCTTTTATCCTGTAAATAGTGGAAATGGTACAAAGAGAAGGTAAAAGTCCCCACTAATCCAACAGTGTTTAAAAATCATCACAGGAACCCCTCAAGGTAATACAACACATAATTAGAGGATAGGAATCACACATCTCTGTTATTGGATCTCTGTTACAGTGCAAGTCTGCAGTAGAAACTGTGCATCATACCTGGCATCATACAAAGGGAAAGTAATGGGTGCAAATAAAAGACTGGAATTTGATTAGGCTTTATATCAAACAAACTAGTGCATTATACTATTCCTTGAGCTGCTAATAAAATTGGTTTTTCAGGTGCGTTATGAAGGTAGCCACCTTTGTGCCATCGACTACTCACCGCTAGAGTGCTCTCCCCCACATTAGAAGCTATAAGGCCATCAATAGTTCCATATTCAGCATCTCGGGAGGTTAGCCTCTCCATTTGGTTGTGGTGGATCCGTCTGAACACCAGGATAGCGACAGCAGAGAGGATGATGAGGACAATGATGGGTGCCACGATGACAACAGCTAGTGTGGTCACACTGTAGCTGGATTGCTCATCAGCTGTTAAGGGGACAGAAAAAATTTACATCCCGTTAGATGGTTTTAGAACATAATCAAATTAAATCTAGCTTCTTTTTTCTTTTTTTTAAAATCTAGAGTTGGTATCGGTCGCTTGCAGTAAATGACACTGGAGAGTGTTCATTGAGCTTCAGGATCAGACACAATGAGGGAGCGGTCTTGGACCACACAGGTTGAGGATTCAACCATACACAAAACAGAGGATTGCAGCACTGCAGGCTTCCTGAAGAAACAAGTCGGGGTGGGTGTGAAGGTGCATAAAAGAATATCCACAGACAAGAGTGTTCACTCATATGCACACATAGTAGAGCTCATCAAGTCAGCAGAGGCCATCCTGAGGAACTGACCACCATTCACACTTTCCAAACATTCCAAGGAAAAAGACTGCTCGGCTCTGCTTCCAGCACTGACAATGATCCCCTTTTCTCAACTTGCATAATGAACTCCTTCTTCCAAATACACATAACTAGCAACACTTTCTAGGGGCTCACTATATTTGAATCAAACACACATGGCGAAATGCATTCAGCTGCAAAATGTTACATAAAATATTTCATGATTATCTGCATTTGTGAGAATTCAAAAGACAGAAGATTGCAATATAGGAAAGTATGCATGTCATGCATATGGTATGGTAGTAGCGGTATATGGTATATGTATTGCTGGATGGTATCACCGAAATGTGGTCAGATGTGGGCTTTTACAGATGGGGATGTATCACCTCACTTATTTGTTTTAAACTCAAGATGTTCTGTGCGGGGCAGCTTTGAAACCAACTCCCATTTATTTAGACTTTTTTCAAATTTTTGGGCTTAAATTAGGATATTTGAGAAAAACTAAAATTCAATAACAAAACAGCATTAGCGTAATACTATGTACTACTAGTACAATACAGAATGAACTGACATTAATAAACTGTAAATATGTATTTTAACCATTTGTGGAAAGTGCTGGATACAATGTAATCATTTTCACAACTGATCTATCCCTTCAATGCACAACCAAGATGATAAGATTAAGGCATATTAGATTTAAATGCGTCATGTAGGCCATAGTATCAAATGCATGACTGTCAAGGCTAAGGTACAGGTGAAAGAAATAAAAAAGGACAAAAGCTCTGTGTATCGATGCCTGACTCTTTCAATCCCAGGTGGCTTCACCCTCTGGGCTCTTGTCAGCCTGCCCTGACAGCCACTGAGAGAAAAGAAGAGAAGTGGACCATGACTAAATAATATTCAAAACCTCCCTCCAGTTGCCCACCGTCTCCCCTTTTTTTCCTGTTTCATGACATGCCAGGAGTGTGACCACATGGACGTGTAACTCAAGCCAACAGAAACAGTCCAGAACAGCCATGGCAGGTAATTTCACAGCTGAAGCTGAAGCCATCTCAGTAGAGGATGATGGAGAATATGAATGTGTGTTGCTTAGTGTAAACCGTAGCATAAACCAACCATACGGCTACTCCTTCTCTGAATATGAGACATCTAGGTAGTACTTTGAATGTGGTTAGTGATTTGATAAAAAAGGAAAAAGAGTTCAGAGTTCAACACTGAGAGCAGAGTTCTTGCAAATCTTGGACAATCTGATATATGATGCATTCTGGGTAGCATTGTGCTGTACCTTTGACAGGGAGCTCCACAGTTATGTTCATATTACACAGGTGTCCCTGGCAGCAGTCGACTATCTGGTCTGTGGAAGGCGGGGTCTTGCAGGTCATCGTGCTCTGTTCTAAGACCTTAAAGCAGCCTTTTTGGGACATTATGATGCCGCCGCTGACTGTCAGAGATGAGAAACACTGGTAGCCCAAGCAGCGATTCTGTGTTCCACATGAACCACCCTCGCACACGCACTCATGCTCCTCTTTGCTCAGGGACTTACTCTGGACTACTGTACCTGCAAAAGATTCAGAAAGAAAACTTTTTAAAAAATGCAATGAATTAAGATTATCTTTTGGTTAAAAAAAACCCCAATCATCCATGAAACTTTTGCACAATCCTAAGTTACATAAGGCCCGCGAAGGAACAGCAGCAAACAGAAATCTGTACAATGTGTACAAAGTCACCTTTCCCTGGGGCTTGCACAGTGACGTTCATGTTACACAGATGGCCCTGGCAGCACTTGACAACATGGGCCGATGAGGGTGGCATGGCACAGGTGGCTTTGCCCTCCTCGTCGTCCCTCAGGCAGCCCTTCTGTTGGACGGCTGCCCCATCAATCATCTTCAGAGCGGAGAAACAGTGCTGGCCTGTGCAGCGATGGCCATGCTCGCACACACCGCCCTCGCATACACACTCTTGGTCTCTGAGGACTGGTCTGCCAGCAGACAGTTGTACATCTGATAAGAGGAAATAGATATGTGGGGAAACCCATTAGACCAATACCATTAGCAACCCATTAAATTAAAAGGCATTCACTCACATCAGAATCATGCACGTTGAAAAGATCCATTTGCTGGACATTCACCAAAGAGAGCAGAAAATGTTTTGCCTGTTTGAATCTAGCATCTCCTGATATAAAACAAATTTTACTATTTTGTTGAAACAACACTTATTCAGGAGGCCTACTCAAACAGACCAGAAAAGATTATTTAAATCTTTGATTTTAGTTGTTGACAAGCACGCACATGGTTCATGGGACAGATCAATTGATTTTCTAGCTTGCGATTTTAAATACATTGTCATTATCAACTGTAAAAGCACACAACAACTAAGCAGCTATACTGTAGAATAATTTCACACACAGGTTTGCATCTCACACACGGCTCTAATAATAATAGCATAAAGCTACTGGAAATTAAACAGACTTTAACAGAGTCCATTAGCTTACTTGAAATTGAATGTGCTGAAGCACAGAGCTTGAACAACAAACAAGAGTTACAACTTTGCACTTGTATAACTTAATAAATTTCAGTTTAAATGCATGTTTACATTTTATTCAGCAAAGGGTGTTTATTGCCAGTCAAGTAGAGGGTCTAGGATAAAGAGTGGCATTTGATGTATAAAGAAATACACAACTTGAGCACATTTTTCTGAGTTACAGTATTGAGAAAGATGAATACAAGAGATCTGACTCGACCTTGCTGAGCTTTTTCTTTTTCTGTTCTGAGATTATCATATTCTAGGTAAAATTCTTTGTATGTGTTTGCACGCATAGCACAGAAAGCTGATTCTGTTAGAAAACAAAGTTGTAGTCATGACAGCAGGCAGTGCTGCAGATATACACATTGCTGCAAAAAAAAAAAAAAAAAAGCTAGAACCTAGAAACAGCACACAAGATCTTGTGTCCTGCACGATTGCTTGTTGATTATTTTATCCTATTAGGTATTTATGAAGTGTGTTTTCATGATTAGTGTACGAATTCTTGAGTTATGCCCAAAATGTTGTTTTGCTGGATCATGAGAATGGGATGAATGGACCCAAATTCCAAAACACAATGCATCCATTGTCAACTGTTGCCAGTTCAGAGGAAAAAAAAAGTGGTGTTACAGTCCAAACACTTCTCGTCTGGGTTTCCATCTGTGAATTCCACCAGTACAGCTGTTAGCAAGAGCCCTCTTTTCATTAGTACCTACTTGAATCAACTCGGCACGGTTCACCATGGTTTTTAAGGTTTTCCATTGGGTCATAGTACCTGGTACCAGGTGCTTTTTTAGTACCTGATCAGTCAGGGTTCCAAGCAATCCGAGGTGGTACTAAAATGTGACGTTGTGAGACTGAATTGGCTGGTCGGTAGCGTCACTTGATGAGTCACGAAAGCGCTGTTTACGAAAATTAAAACCACCATTTTTGAAACCTGGCAACGAGGGAAATGGCTACAAAAAAACGATGCCATGATCCCCGAGTCTGACGAAAAGCCAGGTCAAGACAAGCCAGCCAAGACGGAGCAGCAGGTCTATCGGACATGTTGCTATGATGACAACAACACGCATTAGGTAGTACTGGATTGTAATGGAAAACCAGTCAAGCCGAGTTGAGTAGGTAGTAATTGGAAAAAAAGGGGCTAAGGAGTCAGCTACCACAGACAACTTCCAAATCTGTTGAAAAAGTTGTCCTGAAATTCGATTTCACAAAGTTCTGCAGAGTTTAAAGCAGGACAACTTCACAATTCTCTTTGCAAATGCCTCACCTTTTAGTGGGAAGTTAAGGGAGATGTTCATATTACACAAATGCCCATAGCAGCACTTCACCACCAGCTGAGGAGTTGGTGTGGATCTGCAGCTCAAGGATCGGTCTTCGTCCCCCAAAATGCAGCCTTTACGAACGACCGATGTCCCGTTTATCACCGCGAGAGAGCTGAAGCACTCCTGGCCAAAGCATCGGTCCCCACTGCTGCAGGATGATCCGTCACATAAACATTCATTTCTCACACCGCCCTCACCTGCAAGAGGAAACAATTAGAAGATCAGGATTTATTTCTGAGAAGACAGAGGTCCCACAGTAGATGAGGGCAGAAATATGACCCTTCATGTTCAATCACAATAAATGATCAATGCTTGCTACTTGTTTGCATGTAGCGATAATACATACTGAAGATGTATGGAGAAAGTTTTGCTTGCCAGAATAAAGAAAAAATTCTACTGTAATCCACTGCCACTGCAGTAGTTTAAAATAACACTGACAGACAGCAGATGAAAGGCAGACAGACTGAGGAGGGGTGGTGAAACAGGGGGGCAGCATGAATTTTGTTCTATGCATGCAACAAACTTGAGGGGGACAGTGAAAGAAACAGAAGTAGCACTGCGTATTTTAATTAGCTCACAGGAGGAGGGGGTGTTTCAGATGTCCATAACACAACTTTTCAAGCACTGTACATATTGTTTATTCTCTGGATATCTAGCACGGACACTACACCGAATTGGATCCCGTCTGGTTTTGTCGACAGGAACTTTCTGTCCCTTTCGATACCGCTCCTGTTCAGGCCTGACGTAAAAAGCAGCCTTTTGGTTTATTATTAGAGACTTACCTTCTAAGCTTGAACAGGGGAGGACCAGTGGGATCACAACTAACAGAAACATGTCCACACTCGTCATTGTAGACCTGGAGAGGGGGAGGGAAAAAATGAAAACAAAAACAAAATGAATGTGGCACTCCAACTATGAAATTGTGATTTTTATCTTTCTGTATCAGCACACTGGTGATATCTTTGTGAAAATTCCTTTCAGAGGACTACTTCATAAGACGGACTGAAAATGGCAGGATTTCCCCATCGAGGTAGGAATATTAGAGTGAGTGATTTTACAGAGGGAGACCTTTTCTTGTTTTCAGGGGAAAAAGTCAACACCAAGTTTAAAATGCTCAAGTAAAGTGGGTCTCATGCCTTCCTGTTGTCCTGGCAACAAGGCATTGAGTGGCAAGCAATGGGGAGACTGGTGCTCTCCTATTGGCTGCCTCGGTGCGTGAGTGTGTGAGTTTGTGTGTGTGTGTGCTGTTGGAGGGACAGGCTGCTTGGCAGTGAGGGGAGAGGAGCAGACAGACATGAAGAGGAGGAGGAGGAGAAAGAAGAGAGGAGGACAGTGTGGGTGCCCGAATACTATCGTTTAAAGACCTGGTGACAGTCTAATCGTTCAATATTTAATGCATTTGTAGGAACCGTCACATACGCTGTGCAGTAGTAGGGCTTTTTCCATTTTGGACAGATTTTTTTTGTCACAGTTCACCTGTTTATCTCACACTGCAAACTCCAAAATAACCATTTTATAAAGCTGATATGCAAGTGTTGAGCATACACGTAGCTTAGAGCGTGCCCCGTTTATGCTATACCAAACACCGGGAACGTTTTCTTGGCACCATGTGCGTTTGCGCCTCAGTGCATCTGCGCCGCTGATAAATACCCCAACCCCTCCAAGCTTTTGTGCCCGTCTCCCAGACATAAATGATTAAGCACGTAATGTTAGCATTAGGCCAACGGCGGCGTCTGCACAGGCCGCTCACACACAGACCACATGCTGCTCCTTTAATCAGAGCACAAAACAGAGGCTGCCACACAGAGATAATCAGGAGCTCTGTCTGCTCCCTTTGGACCGGAGAGGAGAGGGGAACAGCAACGGAGATATGAAGAGCACGGGGCAGGCGGGCATGAGGAGGCAAGGGAGGAACGGCCCAGGGGCAACTCGGGGACAGTGGGTCAGAGAAGGGCAGAGAACGGGGCGAGCGTGCGAGAGAGATGTGGGTCACGGTGGGCCGCAACACTCAGTTATGCTAAAAGGAGGGAGGTGGCTGTGGGGGGAGCGAGACGAGGAGGTGTCTAGTGTCAGGGCCCAGAGGGACAGTGAGAAGAAGGGCGCCATGCTGTTGGAAGGGTGGGGTAGGTGAAGCGGGGGGACAGGCAGAGCTGTGATGGAGTCAGAAAGCCGGAGGAAACGGGACAAAGAGATAAGCAGAGGTGTAGAAGGCAAAAAAAAAAAAAATTAAAGGCCCAGGCCAAATAAAACAGATGCATGTTCCTCGTTATCTTGATATTTTGACTCATACGACTGGTAAGAAACAAAAAAGACAACATCAAGCACAACATGCTGACTCAAACACTGAACAGATCAATAACTAACCTCAATTAACTAAGTAGAGCATGTCACAAGGCTCTGCTTAATGGCATCAATTAGTGCAGGCAAATGATTTGCTGCATTTTTGTTTATATTTACTGCCAAAACAGCCTCCACGGGGCAATGAAATTATGTCTGTCTCAGTTCATCTCGCCTACTCAAACACTTTGTCTTTAACGAGCTATAAGGAACGAGGCACTCACTGGGTATGTGTGTGCTTCTTGGATAGACAGCAAATATTTTAGTCTGAGTTTTAAAAAAACAAAACAAACCTCGTGAGTCACCGGGTCTTCCTTTACATACAGCTAAACATACAGCAAAGTACCAGTTAGATTTGATAACCAAAAAACGTGAAGTCCCTGCAAGTTTCAAACAGTACAGTATGCATATGCATGAATTCAAAGTATACTTTATGCATTAATAGCAATATTTATGTTGCATAAGCACAGTAAACTGTTTCCCACCTATGAATAGGCCATGGCTAGTTGGTAGCATATCATAAACCCAGCTAACAGCTTGGGCTTCATAAATACAGAGCCAGACATGATATTGGAAACCTCAGAAGGCTTTCTTAGGGAAGGAAAAGAAGCAGAGCTAGCATCTGCAAAACTGATCTGAGCAGACAATTTTGTCGTACTGTGAATGTGTGTGTGTTGCGTCCCTCTACCCCTGCGTATTGAATTCTCTGGCAGCGTCGTGTAGTGTGTGCTCACAGAGCTGACATCCTGCCAAGGGTGTGCTCTCATTTCCCCACTCTGTCTCAACCTCCATCTTTCTTCTAATTCCCTCTTCCTATGTCCTCTGAAGTTGTGATGTAATAGGAAACTGGTATGAACGCCACATGCTTATTATAACTTAAGATATATTTTCCCCAGTTGTTTATTGTGGTTGGAGCCAATATTGTAATAAGCCTTACAATACTATAAGGCAGAGGGAAATGCTAAGAGCTTGAGAAAGCTGCCCTGATTTTGATATGCATTAAAATACTTTGAGGAAAATAATGTTATATGTACATTCCTTCTCTTTGCCTATCTTGAAAGTGAAATGTCAGTTTGCATTGGATGCCATTTATTATGCTCTGAGCTCCTCTGTTCCAGTGGTAAAATTTGACTCAAGTATGCTACAAAGAAAAGTTTGAGGTGCTTGCACTTTCGTTATACAGTAACTTTGCATTTCATTTTCTGAGGCACATTCAGGTGGTAATACCGTCATTCTAAATGGAGGAGACGTTCCTTCTTTCAGTAAAGTAAAGAATAGAAATACTTTTTCCCACCAAAGACGTTCTTTACGAGGCTTCAGATTCTCTGCGTAGGTACCGACCTTGTATGAGCAGACATAAAAGATTACATTTAGCTTAACACAAACAAGCCCTTGTGTGTACAATCTAAGATAAACACCTGAAATAGACATGGCTCAGCGAGAAGTATGTTAGGGTAGACTGCTGCCGAGCGCTACTAGAAAAACTTGAAAGTGATCCTGCATGTCGCCGCTGCCATTTTATGATGCCACAATTCCTTCCCAGACTCTTTCCAGTGATCTCACTCCAGAGGGCCATCTTGATAAGCATTACTCTAAGAAGTTGAGCGGAGCTTAAAGTGATTAGATAGAGATAATTAAACATGCTACTCACATGCTGTTACTGGTGCAACTGGACCAAAAGGCATGCATAGTGGGGAATATAATTATTTGATCACCTGCTGAATTTGTAATTTTGACCTGATCTCATATCCTGATGTGTATAAAGCACATCTATCAACAGCATCAATTCCTTTCATTCCAACCTCTCCATCACTGTGGACAAGCCCAAAGAGCTGTCCAAGGGCTAGAATGGGCTACCAGAACAAATGCAAAAACTTTGGTGAGAAGGTGACAACCCTTGGTGCAATTATGAATGAAATATAATAAATAATATAAAATGACTACCAATCAGCCTGGATCTTTAGCTCCATGCAAGATCTTGACTCATGGGGTGAGGATAATCAAGAGTAAGGTGGTGGAAAACCCAAAAATTAATATTAGGACACACTAAGTTGTAACATTGACAAAAGTCTTTCAGCATCACCATCTTACGTTTGCCAAGAAAGGTCTAAATGATTCGGAGGTGCTTGGAAGAAAGTGCTGTGGTCAAATGAAACCAAAAATCAAGCTTTCTACCCGCCATGTTTGGAGGAAGAGAAATGCCGAGTATGACCCAAAGAACAAGTGGAAACAAAAGCGTAGCGTCTGGACTTCTCGGATGAGACGTGAAATGTCTTCAAGCAACTTCAAGAAATCCAGACACTTTTCTTTCCAAGCTCTTTAGACTACGATGACCTGGATGACTGAGAACCTTCACAGATACAACATGTGGAAACATTATGTTTCCAAGGTTTCTCCACCAAGTACTAATTAATGTTTTGGTTGGGGGATCAAATACTTATTTCACTCAATGACATGTAAATCAATGTGATTTGTAATGCAAATCAGCAGAGGATTAAATAATAATTTCTCCCACTGTAGGCAGCTGTGATTTTAACCATTTGAGGAATTTTCTGCTTACGAGACATTAAGTATGATTAAAGCCAACATGTTATTGCCACAATAATTTATAGCTGACATTTTAAAAGTGATACAAGACACATATTAATCTAGTTGGACGCTTTATTATTTGGGTCTGTTTTGTATTCAGGTCAGCTAAAGAAGAGGATGACAAAACACTACTTTGTCTGATGAGCATGGTGTATCACCGAGGTTGAGGAGGGAGGAGGCTGAAGCCCTGCAGGAGCTGCTGAGTCATCATGCTGGCAAAGAGGGAGACGAGAGGTGGAATCTGTGTCTGAGCTGGCAGGCTGGCACAGTTACCATGGCACAAATAGCCTGGGCACCGAGGAAACTGCAGCAAACTGCAGGGTGGCGAGAGAAGAAACAGGCAGAGACTAGGGCAATGCAGATCCTGCTGTTCATGTCCCTGTCCCTCTTTGCTGACCCACACCCAGACAGCCAAAGTGCCAGCATGCCATCAGGGACACGCAGATGGTTCGCTCCTAGGTGGATGTGGGTGTAATACAGACCTGAGGGCGAAAAAAAAAATCGTCCTCTTTGCAGCAGCCCACATTCGTATTCACACTACAGCTTGGAAAATCAACATGCTCACCTCAGTCTTAAACCACTCTTGGGTTAGAAAAATAAAGCACTCAGAATGACTAAAGGTAAGGTAATATAAATGCACAAGCTTAACTTCAAATCTTAGAAGGTTATGAGTGTAAAACAGACTTCCTTTATTCAATGTTTACAAACTGAATAGAAGGCAAAAATATAAATTTACTTTAAAAAGTAGAGTGCACACTAAATGCTCAAACATCAGTACTTGGTTTAATTTCTCTTCCAGGGTTTAGAAAGAAGAAAAAGCTGAGGCATGTCCCCGACGTGCAAGCTTTGGCTTTAGCTAGGGCTGCTCCCTCTGAGTCATACAATCACCTGGTCACTGAGAATCCCAACTCAGCTTCCTTTCCCCGTTGTCTCACCTTTCCACTTGCTAGCTATATATTTTATGTAATATATATTGCCCTGAAAACTGATTACTTAAATTGACATAATGTCTGTCATGATACAGACTACGAGAAAACCGCCCTCAACCTGGCCCAGTTATTTTAGAACTAACCTGCATAAAAAAACACATTTTTGCCATTGCCAAACTTCAAATGCCCACAATTTCACACTCCACAGCGCCCTTGTATGACCAGCGTATATCATAATACTCTGTACTGCTAATGCGTGTGTGAAAGCCACTGGAAAGCAAAGCTCTTAATGTTTTTATGCCTGTGAAGCTCTTTGAACCTCTACATGAATTTGATTCAGTTCAAATAAAACTGAATTGAATCGAGTCGAGTTGAATTAACCTTTCGAAACACTCCTCTTTCTCCGAGGGTCTCATCAAAATGGGAGATGAAAGGACTTCTGAGGTCCCCTGGAATCTGCAGCGCCCCATTAGCTCCAGCCAAACTCCATCTCTTAGGGCCTTGCAGTATCTCAGCAGCCGGCCTCTTTTACAATGTGAGGAATGTAATCAAATGCAAATGCCCCCCCCCCCTCTGTTTGCCCAGTGTTTCACTCACACATTAATTGTGGTAGGCAACAGCATAGCGAGTTTTTGTTCTGTGGGTATGGTGCTACCTAAGGTGTATGCACACACTCACACCCACACTTTATTCTGGACCTCAACCAAATTTAATCAAAAAACTATTCTTTTCTTCCTGTTGTGTCTCATCTCGCCCTCCACCTCTCAGGGCCTAAAGCAATATGGGGTTTTTTGTTGTTTTTGTTTTGTTTTGACTTAAAAATGTGTTCAGTGGGTAGGAAAAAGAATGAACAGAGGTAGAACTAGCAGGAGAAAAAAATATACTTAGTCACATTAAAAAAATACATATATTTAAACCAAAAACATCACTTTTATCTACGTTTAGTGATTTTTTTTTTTAGGGAATCACATTTCAACTTTACATTACTGTAATGTAATTAGCTGGTAAATTAGCAAACAATCCTCAAAAGCTCTGAAAACATTACCCAACATCTTACCACTTATCTTACTATGAAGCAAACACAATTTTCCTTGTGAAGCAAAAAGTCTCAAAAACATTTTGGGAGCAAAAACTGAGGAATTAATAAGATATAGTGTTGTTTCAATTTTTTAGAAATAGACTTGTAAGCCTTGGCATTTGTTCTAAACACTGCGGGGGACAGACCCACTTTGTCCCCTTTGTTCTTTACAATAAGATGGTAACACAAAAAGAAGATGTAAACTACAACTCCAGTGGGTCACAGCTGTGGCATAAATCGCAACACTTACCTGAGAAGTAATAACTTTAATCATTTTCTAAAGGTGAATCCTCACATTAATTTAATTTAATCATATCAACTGTAACTGTATACCACAGAAAGTATAAAATAAGGATGTAGCTTCCAGATCCAAAGTGCCTTAAACCTGCATTTCATCTGTATGCCAGCAGATGGCAATAGCTGCGATCGCAGAAAGAATTCCAGCCCTATAGAAGTCTATGACAAAATTGTTTTCTGACTTGACCTCTGTCTGACCTCTGACTCAGTCACTAATTTCAGGTCATAGTGAATAAAAAAAAAAAAAAAAGTAAGACTGTTTTGCAAATCTTGGCCATAATTTTCCGTTTGGAGGATTAGCCACAGTTCGCTCACTGGATAATGACTTACGATTGACAAGTCAGTGAGCGCAGAGTTGCACACTCGCCGCTCCTCATGACATCACCATAGCTACATCCATCTTTTGTGCGGTATATGCTGGAGGTCTATGTTTTTCCAATGATTCTCAAGTTGGAATAAAAGATTAGAAACTTAAACGAAACAAATACCCATCTCATTGCAATGTAGCTTTTTAAAGCAGAGGCAGTGGGCTGAGAAATGGGTAAATAAATGCTTCATCAATAAAGCAGATCGCTTGCAACAATACAAACATTTGCTGTGTGACAGGAAAAAATAAAGAAAGAATGAAAAGTATGTTTTCTTGTTTCACAAGAAAGAAAAACAGCCATTTTCATTTCTAATAATACTTCACTGAAGTTTGATTCATTTGAAAAGAAAAAAAAAAAAAAGACATAACACCTGAGGCAATGTTAGATAGATGTCAAACACGTATGATAGAAAGACCAGGAGAGTACAGTGCAATGTAAACAATGAGTATCAAATTACATTCTCACACATGAACTCTGGAAAAGATTGGGAAAAATCACCAAACCTTTGCCTTTTTTGTCACACGCAGAATGTAGTGCAACTTCTTCAAAGACAAAAAGAAACCCTAAATAAATCTCTTCACAAACTAATGTTATGGCTGTATCGTGACTTTGTGGTATGGGACGTCTGGGGTGGGACAAACTTAAATGCTTTACAGCGTTGCGATGGCACTGTTAACGAGTCTTCTACGTAATAGTCACCATAGCAATTAGACATTCATTTTCACACAGCATCAAAACATCTGAAACAGCCAGTTCAAACAGACTTTATGGCCCAGAGCCACGTTTGCCAGCAAAGGAATGCACAAACATTCTCCCTCCAAATGACCATCTTATAAAGGTTATCGCCCTGGGGCAATATTTCACTTAAAAGGACACCTTGATTTGTATCAAGGTGGACCCATTGCACCAGTTTTGTTTCTTGTAAAACAAGTCAGGCGACTAGACTAAAGAGCATTGAGTGCAGTTACCAAAAGCTATGAGAAGGCTCTAAAAGCTGAGTGACAAGACTCAGCCGGATAACAAGATAATCCACAGTGAGTGACCAACCATACGTGGAAAAAACATTCATCACACCACTGTGATAACCACTAAGTAAACAGCTTGCAACAAAACAATGAATCTGTGATCGGCAGAGAGACTGATCGGGGCCATGACATCCTCCTGCCAGTCGAGCCTTAATGGCTTTGAGTTTCCTGCCTTCCACGAGCAAAGACTTCTCAGGCAATCTGAGCACAAGGAAACCGTTTTGAATAATCCTTTACAATAAAGTCATTAATGTGATGTAACTATTTTCTGAGAGTAGATATGGGTGATAATTCTGTACTATCATTTATGACTCTGCAGTTGTTATTTATGATCATGTGGTAACACTGTTTAGTCAGGTTTTTTTACTCCTGTTTAGGTTCACGGAAATTTCTGGGGCATTCGTGGTTACTTGATTAAGTATTTGCTAATTAAAATCGTCATTAGAATTAGCAGCCATGGATTTGGCACATGTGTGAAGCAAAATATACTGCTACACTGTGACACTGATTTCAGCCATGTTGCCGATCCTTACTTCGATGTCAAAAGCAGTGAATGTCTAAATGTTATAAATGGCCCATTTGCCTCAAGCATGGGGGACGGGAATTCGAGCAAACCCCATCGACTACGACAGCAGAGCACTACCATCATAACAGCACCATTTCAGTTTACAACCCCATGACACGTGAGATGAAACGTAGATTATTTTCAATTCACAGACAAAGTGCCCACACCAAATAAGAGCCCGTGCCCGGGACAGGGAATGAGATCAGAGAGAAGCAGAGACTGAAACAAAGCCATAACTTTCTCCCCTAACAGCTGAGCGATAAGACAAGAGCACTGAAGCGAGTGAAGGGCTCATAAAATGTGTATTGCAGACTGTCTCCAGTGCAGTCTGGGGTTATTGTGGAGAGAGAGGAGTGGAGCCGTGAGCACTGCAGATCTAGGTGTGTGTGTGTGTGCGCATCTGAGGAGACAGCAGCGTCTCGTCTCTCTTCTCTCTGTCTCCACTGGTCTTCATCCACATTTGAACACAGAACAGGAGGAATCGATAAGTCTGCGCAGAGCCACCAGATGAGGAGACGAGCGAGCTCCCAAACAGCAAACAGAGGAAGACTAAAAATCTGGCAGTAACACAGGGAGTCTTTTATCTCATTCTCTTCTTCCCCCCTCTCTAACTTCCCATGTCCTGCTGAGCCTCAAAGTCCCAGACAGCTCTTCTCATCGCGATATGTTTGGGCTACATAAGGCTGATGATTATTAAAAGGCTGAAGGATTTTTTGACTAAAAATAACACTGCAGACAGAGGGCCCCTTTCTAAAAAGCTGGACACAAGCGTAGAGCGCAAGCAAATTCAACCCACATGCCGCGTTTCTCTGCAGTCGCCCGCCTCGTTTGATGCCAGGTCTGTTGCTAGTCAAACTTTCGAGTAAGTCAGCACACAGACAAACAAGCCCGGGTCACACATGCAGACAAATCGTGACGCGAGAAAGCTGAAGGTAGCTAGTCTGACACCGCACTTCAAGCCAGATTCTTTCCCCTTTCAATCCTTGAGCCTGCACCTACCACCTGTTTACACACATATCCACACACACTTTCCTCCCTCGCCCCTCCTCCTTTTCTTCTCCAACTTGAGAGCCACCTACAAGGAAACGCGATGAGCCTCAGACATGAAGCAGTCTATCTTGGTCTCATAACTGCAGTTCCCTTGTTAATGACAGACTGTGTAACCTGATTCCACACACATATGCATATACACACGCCACTCCCCCGCCTCCCCCGACACACACAGACTCTCGCAGGGTTTCAGAGCTTTTCTCTCACTCCACTCGCATATTGTTCCAACCCAAACTGCCAGCTGCTTCTGACAGCCAAATTATTGGGCACACTAAATGATTGCTATCGGAAGCCTGCCCCCCCTCAAAGCAAACCCCTCGCTTCATATTTTCTGAAATAGCCCGGACTTGCAGGGCAAATGAGGCGATTTATGGTCGTCAGAAGAGGAACAGATACAGGAAAACACTGGTGTAGGGGCCAAGATATTCATATATAAAGAACCTGGGAGCTGCTATGTGGAAATTTAAAAAAACAAAAACTGTTATAACCTCATCTCACTATCACAAGCCAAATTTCTGGTTGTCTGTATTCGGTGTGATACTTCGATTACTAATTGTTTTTCAGCAGTTTTTGCAGTAATTCTGATTTCACTGCAGCCTGTAGTCTACCTCTCTGAAAAACTATGCATTGCCTTTCAGCATCTCTCATTTCATAACGCGTCATCCTCAACTTGATTATTACTTTACTCGGCATGCGTGCGAGCAGTTAACAAATAATATCAGAGGACACATTTTCAGATTATTCAGTTGCCACGTTAGCATGGTATGTTTTGGGGGGTGAGCATACCAAAAATGAAGCCACTGAAAAGTAACATAGTTATGTGGCACTTTTAGAAACCTTTTGAAAAATGTACACGCTGGCCACCAAAGATGCTCTATAAATATAAACATAACTGGCTGACGATTCAGCTACTACCGTTAGTCTGTTTGAAACCAGACCAAGAGTTGGTGAGAGGGAGGAAAGGCCCAAAATGGTAGGAACAACAGCCACAATCAGACTGGTAGTTATTTCCTCAGATGAACAGAACAGGCTCCCCAAGACACCCCCACCCCCAGAGTTGAACTACACACAGTCACCCAGACAGCCTGACGTCGCTTTATCTGACCGCTATCAGCCAGACTCCATGAGGCCAGGCCTCGAGGATGACCGGCGCTGGCCAAGAGGCCACAGCTCAGTGACTGGCCAGCTATGGGGTTACATTCTCCAGATCACACAACCACACAGCCACTAAGTGCCACTTAACGCTGCCACTAACCAAGACACAAAACCCTAAAGCGCTATCCACTTCAAGCCTTCACTGATTTGAACATCTCTACGCAGCTAATATGGAAAAAAAAAAGAAAAATTATATTTGTGAACAAGTCGTCTGTGTGCTTCAGCTAGTAGCAGCAATTAAAGGGCCCGGGCTAGATGGAGATTTTTCCTGAAACTGTGACAAAAAAGCTTTGAATGGAGACGGCTTTCAATTTAAACCACCCTTTTAAAAATGAACATGTCACCCCCCTGACCCTAAGTTGCATAAGCCGTTAAGAAAATTGATGGATGGATTAGTATGGATCTCGCCCAAATAGTCTCCCATGCCAGACTTCGGGCTTCGTGTGTGTGTGTGACAATCAGATTGTCATGCGCAGACACATCAAGTGCAGCCAACTTAAAAAGATGCGACTAAAGCAGAAAGTGCACATTCGAAAGGCTTCCCTGGCATTTAAACTCAGTGTGTGGGATTGTCATTTTGTGGGATCTATAACAATGAGTTGATTCTGAGAAAGAGCACTTAAGTGTGAGACGTTCCCCATTCACACTTCTTGCAATCAGCACCATTATCTCTGAATGTTTTCAGCCAGCATTAACACCTTTCTAATGAAGTTGGCACCCTCTCATCAGCGGGTCTACCAGGTTTCCATTAGATTGTCCCTCCAAGTAGTTCTCACATATCATCTTCTGTTTGGTTTAAATCTATTCCACATCCAATTGATGCTCTATCAGTGACGTTTAAGTAGCTTTTTTTATATTTCCAACTTGCCCAAAATTAAATTCCGAACCACTCCTAGTCATACTGTGTGTTCATGAGTGTTGGTGGCGCCCCCCGCCCCGCAGGACTGCGTTTGTGATGTTAAAAGTGCTCAGCGGGCGATGATGGGGCACGATCGAGCTGGAACGACCCTCCTAAAGACTGCATGACAAAAACTCTTCGAGTCACAGCTACTTGCAATGTCGTGAGCTTGATTCGACTGCTTAGGAGAAATCAGAACCCAGCACAGTCGCAGTTGAAAACCAGATTGTGGTTATTTTAGCCTGGCGCTCATCCTTTCATTAACAAGAGACACATCTGACAAGGTCTCTTAGCTGATGGTACACCGAGCTGTGCGGGGAGCTTATCAGAAGCGGCTATTTTGTTTTTGCAAAGTCACAAGAAAGACACGTTAGATAAAAATATGCTCGGCTGCAGAACCAAACAGGCCACGATTTTACAAAGCAGCTGAGAGAGGGAGACGGGTTTCTTACGGGAGCGCGTCACGAAGCCGTCTCCGGCAAACTTTTCCACGTCTACCGAAACGTCCGCGCGCATATTCCAGCATAGCCTGGATTAAATGACATTTTAGAGACGTCACGATAAATAATAATAATAATAAAAACTTACCTCGCGGGGTATTTTTTTCTTCAAAGTGCTGTGAGGGCTAGGTAACCGGCGCGGGTCGAACTATTCTGCCATCTCCCGAGAATTCACCGACAATACCCGATTTGTTTTCCAAAGTCTGAAAAGCAGAGGCTACATGACGCCAACATTCACGCCCGTCTTTCACTCGGCAGAGAAAAAAAAGAAGCCAAATATAATAATTGTTAAAGTGACAAACTCACTCCGTACTCATTTTTAGGAGAGAGTAAAACCGAAGACGCATTTTTGCTACGCTGTCTGGGCTTCACAACTCGCACCCCGGCGGCGGCGTTTTCGAAGGCAAAAAGCCAGGATTGGAGGAGGAGGAAGTTACCTTGGAACGCAGTAACGCTAGGTGAGACGATAAAGACACGTTTCCTGTCGGCCATTTCAAAATAAAACTCATCTGTTTAATTTTAGTCTGAGGAGCTTTGTGGCGTAGACTGACAGAAATCACCTCCTTCTGAATGTCAACAAGACAAAAAGAGACTAAGCCAGGTGCTGTTGCTCTGGACTGGAAGACCAGCAGTGATGCCGTGTACAAGGAGGGGATGAGAAGACTCTACTTTCCGAGGAAGCTCAGATGCTTTAATGTGTGCAGAAAGATGTTGGAGATCTCCTACCAGTCTGTGGGAGCGAGTGCCATCTATTTTGCTGTTGTCTGCTGGGCAGGCAGCATCAGTGCCAGAGATGCCAGCAGGATGAACAAACTAATCCACAAGGCTGGAACCATCATTGGCAAGAATCTGGAGGCATTTGAGCCAGTGAGGGACAGGAGGTCACTGAACAAACTGCTCTCCATCACAAACAATCCATCTCATTTCCTCCATGCTACACTACAGAAGCAGCAGAGCTCCTTTCCCTCTTATTTAACCCTGCAGCCATAAAGAACGCTGCAGGAAATCATTCCCATCATTCTCAATAAAACAGTACAGCAACTCTCTCCAGATGAACACCAGGACATAGAATTCCACACAGATGTCTGTGTCAAACATTAATATCATTTGCACTACTCCTTTGCACAATTTCGGTCTTACTTTTTATTTTCATTATTTTTAGTATTGCTGTTTATGTAAAAATTGTTTGTATTACATCCCATTAAAGCACCTTCACTGTGGGCCAGCAGTACTTTTACATTGGGCAGTTTTCTTTTTATTGTAGATTGTACTGTTTTTATTATCTTTATCATGCTGCTGTAATACAGTAGTTTCCCTATCTATCCATCCATCTATCCATCCATCCATCCATCTATCTATCTATCTATCTATCTATCTATCTATCTATCTATCTATCTATCTATCTATCTATCTATCTATCTATCTATCTATCTATCTATCTATCTATCTATCTATCTATCTATCTATCATCTATCTATCTGACACTTTTATAATAGCGTTTTTGTCATAAGGGTCAAATGCCAATCTAATTGTGTGTCAATTTTTTTTGCCTTATATTTATGCCTATAATGTTATCATTATCCTGTCATAAAGTGCTTTTTAGTCATAACTTGGTATAATTAAGAAACATGTAATTTTTGAATACAAACAACATTGTTTTTCTCATAATAAACACATTAAAACAATTTTCTGAAAAATAACATGTGTTGTGTCAATGTATTTTATGTTTTTTTTTTTAATGTGAAGTGTTTTTAAAAACGCAGATGCACTACATATCTAGTGAAATGTCTCTGGGTTCACCCATCAAGTGTTTTTTGCCTTGTTTGCTGTTGTGCATTATTCGTTTTCTTATTACCAAATGATCTCATTGCGACATTGCGATTTTCTACTGAAGGAATAGACTGCATTTCCTGTCACTGACATATTCTCTCTGGGTAGCTTAACATGTTAACGCAAGCTCCTTCTGCTATTTGGATTGCTGTGCGCATGCCCTTAGCACTTGAGAGAAGCTCTGAACATACCTGAGGCCACATAAATTATTGGTATATTTCAAAGCATGCATGGCTGCTGAAGAGAAAAGAAATAATACTTTTTAAAAAAATTATCCTAAGAGGTATTCATGTACAGAAAGTAAAGATAATGTCTCATCGCCTACAGATTTGCATCTACTTTTAATTCTTTATTACATTTTAAGAAGAAAGTGCAGACAGCCTATTTGTTCTGGTTGAAAAGAAGAACTTTGGCTAAAGGATAGTTTATACTTGGATAGTATTTATTTATAGAAAATTACTGAAAAGTTGTCAATGGATTATTTTTAAAAACATTATTCAAATACACCTTACACAAAGCTTTTCAACTCATCAAATCTCTCTCTAAATGCCATCCACATAGAAAGGCGGCAGAAAGAAGTCGGTGCTCTAAGACAGTAGCCCCCAATTAGTGGGGGGTCATTGGTGTGCCTTGAGGCAAAACTCTAGGAAGTGTTTTTCAACCAAATATTGGGGGGGCTAAATAATAAATTCTGAGTTTTTGCAGTCGTCGAAGATGCACGCTGCAGAATCATTCCACCTTGCAAAACTCACAGTTCAAAGAAATCATTAAAAGCCCCAAATTACCATTGACACTCATGCCCATGATGAGTGTAACTAACTAACTAACTAACTGACTGTTGTTTATTTTCCATGCACCCTATGAGAGTATTCACTCTGCGCGCAGCACTTTTCTCTGGACAGCAGCAACTGTATTCCAGAGGGCTCAAGCCCATTTCCATGGAAACGCGATCACAACTTCCAAACAGTCTGCCTCCACTCACAGCGGCTTCTTACTCCGCTTTCACAATGAATTCAGAGTAAGTCGAAGACGTTTTACTTTTAAATCAGAAGTTTAATCGCTGTCTTGAAACTTTAACTTTAGTCAAATTAGTCATGTTACTTTTCATGTGTGTTTAATTACAGGCGTGGGTAAAAATCAACGCTACCACAGATAGCATTAGCTAGCTAACGCCAAGGTTAATTTAACTATTGCTTTGATGGTGCTAATGACAACAGCTTGCGGCTCGCTCAAGGTATAACTGGAAAGGTTGACAGGCTTTTTTGTTTCCGTTTCCACCAGAAATTCCTTCGTCCTCACGAGTAACGATCTGGAACCAACAAAATATGGCAAGTAAAACTAATTATGAATACTTAGTTCAGGGTGTGCAGGTTGTGCAGGTTATGAGGATAACACTGGTGAAGAGATGCTGTGTGAAGTAACATAGGCACATGGGATAATGCAATTTATAAAGCAATGAATATATATATACATATGTGTGCTTGTATACTAAAACTACAGGAGTCAAAACAGGATACCATACAAGCAATGGCCACATCTCACAGATCCCTGGACTGTCCCCAACTACCAACACTCTTCCTGAGGAGAGGATCCGAGGGCGAAGAGTTGGAGTCCTAGAGAGTGACTCTGATTATGTAAAACTTGCAAAACAAGGAGGGCATAAGGGTAAAGCCGTCCTGTTTCCTTACATTTCCATGTTTTCCTCTTGCCGTATGATAACTGCTACAAACATTAGTTTTTTCCCCGTGTTTTTTTTTCTTATCCTTGTTCAACAGGACTTCTGTGCCACGAGGAATCAGTTATTTCTAAACCCAGTTCATACAAACCTCCACATTGGTTTGGCTTTGAATCAGGAGACTTAAGCGAGCCAAGGTTACAAATTTGTGTTATTGTTTTCACCACATACTCATAGTAGTATGTACACTTTGTTTTTATTCTAATACGTACATAAATACTTGCCAGTAATACCGTAAAGATTCTCCCACTGCTAGTACTGTTTATGTAACAAAACCTTTTTTTATGCTACTATCCTGTTTCCACAACCACAGCCATATTTTATTTTTTTTTTTTTTTTTTTGGGGGGGGGGTTGTTTTTGTGTTTTGTTTTTGCTTGATCTTGTATTTAAGCTGTCATTAAGGATTTGATACTTTTATATACCTATATTGTTTTGTTTTTTCCAACTGGCTAATTAACAGTGAAGAGAAGAAAATCCCCGGAGCTTTTGAACCACAAGAACCTCCTTTTGGGAGCGACAACATGTCAGCCTGGGAAAGAGACAACAGCAGCAACAATGAGAAAGAGGAGGTACAGTAATGCCAACGTCATTTAGAAAACTAATATTGGCATATGATCCATAAACAATTATCCCACCTCTTGTGTTGTTAGTTTAAGGACTGTTCGTTTAGTGTTACATACTCAGTATCAGACAGTTATTTTGTGCTTCAGGTACTTTCTTCCTATGACTTAAGCTGATTGCTAAGTTGTTAAAAACAACCAAATTAGGAATAATTAGTCAACAAATAACGTCCACGTATTCTGATTTTGTTTTTACTTTTTTTACAGGACAACATTTCTGTCCACCAAAGTGAGACAGAGAAGTTGCAGACATCCAGTCAATATCATGAGGCCAGCAAATTCAGGAGGATGTAAGTGAGTGTGGTCACAAGATGGTGCTGAAGTTCTGTTTTATGCTTAGTGTAAGGGGGGTCTCATAGGGCAGTTTTACAACTCTATTAGATTCTTTGACATAAAGTATAATGGGATCATACTAATACACTAATACTAATCCACCTTTGTTGTAAATGACATTGGACATGTATAATAATGAATTGCAGTCCATTTTGGTCTTTATTTTAAGTAGACAACCACATAGAATAAAAGGTCTAGCCTTCACAAAGCTTTCCTGCACTGTCCTGTATGTGCAACTATTTCTGATTGCATTCAAACTTGTTTATTTCAATTTGTGCTTGCCAGTAATCAAACTGAACTCAGTTGGAGAGCATCAGATCATTTAACTGTGTATACTTTTTTTATTTAGCAGAAAGTAATCAATCATGTCTTTTGGGAGATTTTCATGGGCCTACACAGGCAGCATCAACCCACCGTATTTTTCAATATGGGGTGAAACTGTAGCTCTTAGATCTCCCTCATAAAACATACACCCAGGGAAGATGCGGGTGGGGGCCTGGTTTGAACCCAACAAGGCAACAGTGCTAACCACTGAGCCACCATGGTGCCCAACTATGTGTGGTCCTGCTGAAATGGGTGGATAAAGTGATCAAAATTAAATTATTCATCCTAAATGACTCACTGTCAACAATATTGTCAGCCATTAAAACCAGAACAACCAGGAGTCTCTAAGATCTGGTGTATGACCTACTGCTTACTTACTCATGGTTAGTCAGTTAAGGTATAAACATTCATGTGCGTACTGGCACACACAAGAGTTCCCTGAAATGAGGAAGCAGACGAAATAAGATCAATAAAGAGGCAACATGTATGTGCTTTTTATTATGAGGACACCATCCAACTGTCCATTGTAATTAAAACAAAAAACAAAAAACTACAGTAGCGCATGTCTCAACTTTATGCAGGAAATATGAAGGAGAAAGAATATACTGATATACTATTAGTATATTATGGTTGCCGATGCAGGCCAGAGTTAAAGATCAGCATGAGTGAGGGAACTAAGCAGAGGGGTGAAAATCAATATTTGGGTTTTAAAAGCACTAGAGTGGAACAGCAGTGTAAACTATGAACAACAGTCCAATGTTAAATCCAGAAGGATGCAGTAATGAAACTTTAAAGTGACGCAGACTTCCATGAAACCCAAAAAACCTTTGCTGTTATTCTTGCCCAACCCTGCAGAGGTGAGGCACTCCTCCACTGTTTAATCCAAGTACAAACATCATTTTGTTACAGGAAAACAGTGTTGTTCCGTCTAGTATGAACTTCAGATAAAGGAGTGGGATGGTTTTGGTTTTTTTTATTTTTACTATGAATTTTCCCCCATTGTTTTTACTAAAGAAACAACAGAAATAGTATATCACAGATTAGTTAATTACATTGACTTTTATTAAATGTTATTTAAAATCAAACAAACCTTAATTTACATACAGTGATTTGACCATCTATTTAAATATATTCGAACATGTCTAGAGTTTTATTTACTAATATTATTTATATTTGGCATTCTATTTTTGTAATAATTAGCATTAAGATAATACAGTATAGGATGCAAAGATAAATGGCTAATTAAAAAATATATGTACATTCAAGACATTGTTGTAATTACATTCTGTCCCATATGTCTCTGTGTTATGATGACAAAGCACAAATGCTCTTGGGCAGGTTGAAAACTTAGGTCAAACAAAAGAGCACCCAGAGAGATGGTTTCTAGATGAATCCAGATGTTCATCTATTTGCTTTGGCTAACAGCTGATTAGTTCTGTGTGCTCTCTGTACCTCTGGGAAAATGTCAGTGACTTGTCAATAACCCAAAATAACCTAGCATGCAATGCACCAGAGATCGCAATCATATCTGTTGAAAGCACTCCACAAAAGGTCTACCATAAAAAAGTTATCTGAAATTTGCAAACCTACCGCAACAACTTTTAACTGCTGATCAGCTACAGTGTTGGAGGAAGATGAGTCAGTTGCAATCTGGAAGTTTCCAGACAGAAGAAGACTGACTAACCAATTGGAGAAAAATACTTGTGCTTCTCTTTGTTGCTTTGTCTGAATGAGATAAGAGATAAATGTTGAATGTGAGACGCAGCCAGTCTTTTGCTGGATCATTTTTGCACAGTTGGATCTTTGCTATATTTGTGTTGTTTGACAAATACTAGTTGGGAAGCCAATTTTTGTAATAAGTAGCCAGAGTTTATTCAGTGTTGGAGGGGTACGGTCCATTTTTAATGTTTAAACTGTGAGCACTGTATGTGTAGTGAAATAACGAGCTTTGTTGGTCAAGAGAGACAGGGGAAAAAACACTAAAAAGATCAAATTTTCACATTTCTGTTTCCATCATATTTGGACTATATTTTTAATCTTCTTTCAGAGTAATTGACAAGAAACCAGCCCCTGTTGACATGTCAAAGCTGCTCAGCTTTGGTTATGCAGAAGACAGCAAACCAGTATAGTGACGTGTCAAGTAAGTAGTGCAGCAATGGAGTTACAGTCTTAACCCTATAATAAGCATAACACATTCCAATTTCCTATTCTGCTTTCAGAATGCTCATTTTGCATTATGAAAGGAAATTAAGGCCAACTGCTAAGCAGTGTATGGATTTTATGAGGGTATTATTATTAATAACCAGAATGTAAGATGAAGGTGACAAAATTCAAGGTTCCAGTCATTACGACTTTAGAAGGCTTTTTTACACTATAACAGAGATAATAGTGAATTATGTGACAATGACTTGTACTCTTATATATTTCAATTTCAATAGATTGGAAGACTGCCGGGTGCCTGGATGGGAAAAGGGCGTACAAGATTCATGCTGAGACACATCAAGCATTTTACTTTGTTTTAGAAAAATTTGTATTGTTAAATCTTTTACTCAAGCATTAAAGTGCCTCACTGAATTACAGCTGGACGTTTTATTTATTGTGATTTTTAGTGGTGCACTTGAAGGCATCAGTTAACTCCTGTGTTAAGTTTTTTTTCTGTGTCTACAAGGCTGTAAATGTCAGCTTCTGGGAAAAGTTTGATAATTCAAATAAAATGAAACCAATCCAAAATGAAACATTTATATATATGTATATGTCACAGGCTAAATTTTCCACACTAAACATGATTCCTGTTCGTGGTACATTATGTTGGCTCTGTGCGTTTCTGTTTTCATATGACAGTGCTAGTGTCAGAGGTTATCTCGGTGTTCTTTTGCTAAATTATGTCAGTACACGCCAGTTATTCACCAGCCTCAGATTGGCTATTGGTGACACATTACACACCCACACACTCATGCTTTTGTAAGAGTTAACAGCCTTTATAATAATACTGTCTTTATGAACAATTGCTTATTTTGACTGGTGCTCGTATGACTTTTTAAAACTTTACTTACACTTTAGAACCAGACAGTAATTTTTATTATTTTGTGGTAATTTTATGGTTGATCGTACTCTGTTTGTTTGGGGCTTGGAGGATGTTTTTGTGGGAGCAGCAGGGTTGAGCTACTCCCCTCTCTCTGGAACCAATGAGTGGCAAGGTCAGGGGTCACCACTATATCTGCTGCACAGTCTGATATGACTCTTATTTGGAAAGCAGTAACTGAAAACACTTGGAGGTTTTGAGACATTTTAAAACTTCATTTGAAAGTGTACGCTGCAGTAATGACACCGATACTTCTGAACCACATGGGGAATGAGGAGAATGAGTATATAAAGTAAGTATTGGCAACCTAAACGAAGTCTTTTAAACAGTATTTCTTGATGCTTTTCTTTAAACTTATGTCACTGTTTTAATATATATTTAATCCATGCACATATACTTATTGTCGATTCACCACTCTTCATGAACTAAAATGCATTAAAATCTACTCAGTGAACAGGTCCAAGTAAAAAATCCCAATTTGGACACCATGGAAGAGGACATTCTCTACCACTTCAGCCTGAGCACTAAGACTCACAACCTCCCTGAAATGTTTGGAGATATTAAGGTTTGTAAAATAAGTCCAGCTTAAATAAAACTATTTTCTAAAAGTTCTAAAACAATTCAACAATCCTCTGTTTTTCTCTGTTTCCCACAGTTTGTGTGTGTTGGTGGCAGTGCAAACCGAATGAAGGCTTTCGCCCAGTTCATCCATCAGGAGCTGAAACTGCCAGGAAATCCAGGAGACATCAAAGATATCTGTGAGGGAACTGATCGCTACTGCATGTACAAAGTGGGACCAGTTCTCTCTATAAGTGTAGGTATTTCATTATTTGCTGTGGGTGGAACTGTTCTTTAAATGTTGTTAGGAAAAAGTATTTTACGGATTAGAAAATGTAATTTCTACGCACTGTGTATATAATACAGCATGGAATGGGAGTCCCATCAATCTCCATCATGTTGCATGAGCTCATCAAGCTCCTGCACCATGCCCAGTGCCGTGATGTGGTTTTGTTTCGCCTGGGAACGTCTGGTGGAGTCGGTAAGTCTTTTTGATTTTAATATGAGAAAGTTTTACATGCAGTTAAACAAGTTGTTCAAGTCATTAATACAATACTCTTATTAAAGTATGTAAGAAAATTATGCCCTGTGTCATCTACAGGTCTGGCTCCAGGGACCGTGGTGATCACAGAAAAAGCAGTGGACTACTCTTTCCGCCCCCAGTTTGAACAGGTCGTTCTGGGTAAAGTTATCACCAGGAACACTGAGCTGGATGAGGGAGTGGCCAACGAGCTTCTGCAATGCTCTTCTGAGCTTCAAACTTTTCCAACAGTGATCGGAAACACCATGTGCACCCATGACTTCTATGAAGGTACAGTATGAACAGAATTCCATTTATTTGTAATTCCTAGTTGTCATCCCCTGACAAATCCTGTTTTCCGTTTCTGTAGGTCAGGGCCGACTGGATGGAGCTCTGTGCTCCTTCTCCCAAGAAGAGAAACTGGAGTATCTGAGGAAAGCTTATGAGGCCGGAGTGAGGAATATTGAAATGGAGTCCACTGTTTTTGCTGCTATGTGCCGTGTCTGTGGTCTCAAAGGTATTATTTTTCTAACAATGCAAACACTATATGAAGGCAAAACCTTCTGAATGCTGCAAAGTACATCTTCTATTTGTGATTTTGACATACTGCACTATTCTAAAAACTCTCATTTCACTCTCCAGGAGCTGTGGTATGTGTTGCATTGCTGAATCGCTTTGAGGGGGACCAAATCACATCATCTCATGATGTTCTGGTGGAATATCAGCAGAGACCTCAAATTCTGGTGGCCCATTTTATCAAGAAACGCCTGGGATATATTATCTAACAATCCAGTCGCCCTGTAGCATGTACATAGTTTTGACTCATGTGGATATGTATATATATTGCACTTAAAATGTTAATACTGAAATATTTAAAAGTTAGACATTAAGATTTTTTTATGATTTATTTGACAATAAAATATTAAGCGTGTTGCATGTATGCTTATAGAGTATATGTGTAAGTATGTATTATATCTACTATATTTATCTAGAAATATATCCTTGTAAAATAACACAAATGTTCAAAATGATATGTTCTGTATCTTGATCTCCATGTTTATCTCTGCCAAAGCTGGAATTACAGTCCAGCAACAAAGGAGATTACTTTGAATTTTAAGGGCTTGTGTTTAAGACCAAGAAACACACTTCGATGAATTGAAATAAAAATATCACGTCTGGACATTTTTGTAGATTTGGAGTCTTTGAATTGTCTTTTTTTTGGCTTTTCAAGCAATAAGTGGTTCTAAAACTGATCTTCGAGGAGCCTCAAGTCATTTTAGAGTGAGAAATAACTATCTGTTGCTACAAAAAGAGATACCAGTGACAGTGGTGAAAAACACCTTCTTACATGCTTTTTTAGAAGAAAATTATTCAGCAATTTTTTTTAGATTAGAACTTCCAGCAGTATATTTTAGTAAATGCGCTATCAAATATTTGAGGATGTTAGTAGCTTCTGCAACACAAGATTTTTTTATGCAAATACAACCCACCCTAAAATGCAGTCCGTGACTAAAAATTGATTTGTCTTTTTCTTTGCTCAACACATCTGCCAGATACTGTATGTATTTCTCATGTATAAAATCTACAAGTTAGTAATTGTAATTGTCATTTGGAGGACGATACTGTAGTTAAAGAAACTACTTTGTAAGAACTGCAGCTGTTGTAAGCACTCTTGATTAAAAACCATGAAAGATTCTTACACATGAAGCAAATTCATTATAAGCCATATGTTGTTTAATATTGGGACAAGAGTGGGACTTCATAAGATGACTTAAACAAAAGTTGGGTCAGAATTTAAGTATGGACCTTGTGTCACGCCGAGGTGGTTTGGGGGGCTCGATGACAGACAGAACCTCTCTGGCATACTGACTCTGGTGTAGACCGGCCTCCCGCAGAGCCTGCTCAACCCGCATTCTTGGATCAGACACAATCTGGAAGATAGATTTTTTTTTTTTATAAACACAGCTGCTTTATGCAACCTTTGCTGTTTTTAATGGTTCACTACACATTTAATACTTGACATAAGGTTTGATCATTAATTCATCATCATCATTTGGTGCCAGAAGAGAAAAGCATCACAGTCTGACAATCATTAGTCAATACCTATATTACACAATACCCAAATCCTAACCTGTTAAAACAAAACCACACACAGACTCTACAGTTCACTGACTGACTTTGGTGGCCTTGAAATTAAGACTGTTGAGGACAAACACTTTTTGGCCAGCCACCCAGCTTACATAATTTTCCACCAGTGCATGGGTCACTGGTCAGTGTCACCCAAAAGGAACTGAAACTTAAGTGACTTAATGTAACGAAGGAAACGTGAGGGAGGGAGCGAGACGTCATGTAGGCTCAATACATACAGAGCAGAGATAAGAGGACAGGGGCAAATGATCATGCAGCCTTAAAGACTTTGCAAAGAAAGTGGTTAGGAGGGCAGATCCTATCATGTCTCACCTGTGTGTCTGTGTACGTGTTTATACTGTAGAGAGGCTTTTGGAGCTCAAACTCGTTTACATTCAAGTGTCGACACTTCCAAGCCTCTGTGTCTGCCATCATCCTCTCTGGGTCTGCCTCTGCCACCACCCCAACCTTAGAGAAATAAGAAAAATATACACTGGATTTACTAATAATATACAATTGTCTTTTTACTTACTGCCATAAGGTGGCAGTGATGCCTTTACTCAGATAAGGATGAGTCAAGTTCTTTTCCCCTGTGAGTTATTTCCACTGACAGAACTAATCCAAGTGGTTGAAAGACCAGATAATGCTCCACCTGGTTTCTAAGAGCTTCCAGACGATTCTGTCTCTCTTCTTCTTCTCTCTGCCGCTCACGCTCCCGCGCCTCTCTATCCAGCCGTCGCTGTTGTAGCATATCTGCCCGAAACTGCACCCTAGAGGAAGCAGAAAAGGTGTGGACATCAGACCTAAACAATCCCTTTCTTCCTCTGCCACTGCCACAATCAACATTACATATTGCTCCTGACACAGCAGACCTCCAGGCTGTGGAGGGCTCTACGGTGCTGCCAGAGTGCAGCTCCTCTCCCATCACCTGCTTTTATCTCTGTCTCAGCTCCTCAATGAATCCCTTTCGCATCTGAATTCATTCTCACAGCCAAAGTCAACAACATTATACGGATTCAATGTGAGTGTGTGTCTGCAGAGAAATTAAATGGAAACCACACCACGCAAGAGAATGTTTTTAAAGGCACGTTTTATTTTTCAGCAGCAAGTTAACATTAGTCTGAGACATTATTTTTCCTGTTGAAAGTTTCCAGTGTGCTCACGTCTGACTGACCCCGCATCACTGATGAGGTGCGACATCTCCAGTGACTCAGCAAGGGTCGAGCATGGAGGTGTTAGAAAGTTTCAAATATTCAGAGAAAGTACTTGTAATGCTACATTGTGGCTCAGGGGGTTGGGACGCGTATCTGTAACCGGAAGGTCGCCGGTTCGATCCTCGAGCTCTCTGTCCTGGTCGTTGTGTCCTTGGGCAAGACACTTTACCCTACTGGTGTTGGCCAGAGGGGCCGATGGCGCGATATGGCAGCCTCGCTTCTGTCAGTCTGCCCCAGGGCAGCTGTGGCTACAACCGTAGCTTATCTCCACCAGTGTGTGAGAGTGAATGAATAGTGGCATTGTAAAGCGCTTTGGGTGCCTTGAAAAGTGCTATATAAATCCAATCCATTATTATTATCAGAGCATTCTTTTTATTTAAGAAACTACAATCAGCAGTGATTTCTGATTAATACTATGTTTTTCATTTAGCAGTACATATTCCTGTGTATTCAGTAACTATTTTATGATTGATATACACTAATACATTATATATACCTGTTCAACAGCTGATTAACACAAACATCTAATCAGCTACTCACATGAGTTACAGCTACATGTCTACATTACATTTACATTTAGGTATGCAGACATGGTGAAGATGACCTGCTGAGGTTTAAAGGAATCATCAGAATGGGAAAGACCACTGATTTAAGTGACTTTGAACATGGCATTGCTCTTGGTGCCAGATGGGATGTCTGAGTATTTGAGAAACTGCTGATGGGCTTGGATTTGTCCACACAACTATAGAATTTACAGAGAATGGTCTGAAAATGAGAAAATATGCAGTAAGTGCCAGTTCTCTGGGCGAAAATGCCTTGTTAATGCCAGAGGTGAGAGGAGAATGGCAAAGCTGCTTTTGAGCTCATAGTAATGCATCATCAACCCAAATAACCACTCCCTGGCATAAAGGTATGCAGAAGAGCATCTCTGAATGCAAACACACATTGAAAGAGGAAGCAGATGAACTACAGCAACAGAAGAGCACACTGAGTGCCTCTCCTTTTACTAAGAACATGAACCTGAGGCTATAATTTGGACTGGCTCACCAAAATGGAGTTCACTGTACTCAATTGGCCGACATAATCAACAGATATCAATCCAATAGAAGACACTTAGGATGTGGTGGAACAAAGGATTCACATTATAGATGTGCAGCCAACTAGTCTGCAGCAACTGTGTGACGCTAACTTATTGATATGGACCAAAATCTCTAAGAATGCGTCCAGCATTTTGTTAAATCTATGCCATAAAGAATTAACAAAGTTCTGAAGGTAAAAAAAGCGGTTCAACCCATGTACAGAAAAAAGTGTACCTAATACAAAGTGACCACAGAGTGTATGTATAAATATTATATACATATAATTTCTTCTTTACATAGAATAAGACTATGTAAAGAAGAAAAAATATAGACACTGTATTCTTAAGTTTTGTGTCCATGAAAGTTCCAAAGTGTATTATTTAATTAGTCAATGAAAAGACTGACTAATGATACATGATACAAATGAAGGTGAAATGGTAATAATTTCCTGTTGATACTCTTGAGTGAACTCTGTCACTCACTGCTTACAATGGAAATTATGTAAAAATAATTTAGTAACTGTATTTGTTCAAAGTGCTTCACATAATAATAAAATGCAGCATGCTAGATTCCACTTTTTACTCGAATGTATTTTTGAAATAGGCATAGGTCACTTGTAAATTTTGGACAACACTGTGAATTCCTGTGAGTGATCACCCAAATTGCACGCATAAAGTGGCTGACTAAAAACATGTCATGGCTGTTTTGAGTAATTCAGAAATTCTAAGGGTTCTGAGCTGCCTTTAACAACCTTGATGCACTTGGCAGCGCTGAAAACTCAAGGTCCCATGGTGCAACACTCACCTCTCCTTATCTCGCTTTGCCTGTTCTTCCATGACGCTTCTTAGATTAGCAAGCCTCTCTTGATCCCTCTGCTCCAGCACTTCTCTCCTCTTCTGCTGCTTTAAATAAAACTGTCTGACCTGGGGGAAAAAAAATCAACAAAGACTAAAACTGAACAAGAACAGTGGCTACACTTCCACTAAGTTGACTCCCACGGAAACTCTTAGGATCATCATGTCCTATTGATTGAGACAGAGCGGGAATCAGATAAGTGTAAATAGAGAGAATGAGATGATATTTCAACGTCTGCCAGACTATTGTGCTAAATTATATGGAATCCAATGAGGCCTAAATGTTCTCATTAATCAGAATGTCTCAGGTTGCCTATACTCGCCTAGCAGACCCCTGAGGAGAAATTTAATTAAACAGTCAGACATACACACACACACATACACACTGGTCTGTCGTACCTGTGGGTTCAATAACTAAAGTGAATAATCAAAATACCCATGTAATTATATCCACAATGTGCTTTCAATTTGATATCCATGCATGCCCACAATTAAATCATTCAGATTCTGGAGCCATAAATGGCAAGAAATTTGAACGCAGTGAATTTTTAAAAAAAAACCCAAAAACCCTGCCATGGCGGAATTATTCTTTTATTTTATTCATTCCTAAAGTCCTTAAATATAATGCATTTTTATTTACCCAAAGAAACTCTATGGCATTTCTAGTACTTCTAAAAGAAAGAGACAATTACTTTCAGCAGTTGTTTTGTAGGCATTCAGTGATATTTCATTCCTTGAGAAGTCATTCATACACTCATCTGTTCATACACATGAAAAGGTTTTAGAACGAGCGCACATACAAAATGATTTGATGCTTTCAATACTGTACTGAAAGCATCAAACAGCATGAAAGCATGAAATCAATACTGTAAAGTCTCATCTAAACCTAAACTAATCCCCATTGTCTGCTACATAGTTGTCCCTTGTTTTTGATTGGATGTGTGCATGTTAGTGGATGGAACGCACCATAGTGAAGCATAAGAATTCATACTCATTTTATCCCACAAGAACAATTAAAGTGGGCCTTTCACTTCCACATTTTTATTCTTGGCCTTTGCTGGGGCTGTGTTGCATGAGTCACAGTTCAAAGAAGTTCCTCTTTAACACACATATGGTCTTGTGTCTGATGCTCAGTTCATCCTGTGTACTGTCTTAAAAAAGCTACTTTTAGCTCCTCTTTCCTGAAAGCTGGCCATAGTAGCAAACTTCTCCTGATTGGCTGCCCTTCACAAACAGCAGAGTTGTGTGCCTGAGATGACCATATTAAGGATCTCTGCTCTTATTGTTATGATACAGTTCAACAGTAGAACAAAAATATCTAAAGCTTTGAGCTTTTGGCTTTAAGGAATTACTCGCACAAAACACTAACCAACCAAAAAGTAGCATTTATCATCTAGAAAAATGCTTGCTTTAATAAAATATATAATATAAGCTAAGGTGAAACATGCAAAAGTATAGACATTAATAAGCAAATGTCCCAGGATTTAACAAACCTATAACGACATTTGTTATAAGGGTGGAGAAGTGTTTACTGTTTCTTTCTGCTGCAACCTGATGGCGGCGTCCTTCTCTCGCTCCCTCTTTAACCTCGCCTCTTCTTCCTCTTGTTGTCTGGCTGCTATTGCTGCCTCAAGCTTTGCTACCTCCTCCTGCTGGGCTCGCCACTGCTGCAACTACAAATACACATGCAGACACACATAAGGGATGAAGGAGAAAAGAAAAAGGCAGATTCTTGTCTATTAGCAACTGTTTGGAAAGAATTACTCACACGGAGACAACCAGCTGCCAAATTGTGGCACGAACTCCAGAGGAGGTGCCAAAATTGCTTTTCACACTTTTCTAGATCCCCCTCAGGCTCCTCTAAACAATGAATCATAAAGAAAACCCTTGCGTTTGAGGCCTACACTAAAACAAAACGTATCCTAGTGAGGAGAATGGCATCCTCATTCTGCAATTTAGATTAATTATATTTACACAGAAGCTCCTCAAGTTAAAAATGTCGAGATTTTTCAAGTTTTAGCTGAGAAAAAAAAAGAAAATCAATAGCAATCCTCAGTCACCCAGCTAGATATTTGGAAAGAGACTGTCTTAACTTTTCAAACACACACATAGCCACAAACATTTGCTGGGGAATGAGTGACAGGTTCGTTATGCAGCAGCCTCTCTGTGGCATGCCGGGTATTGAAGTGTTGAATACTGACCAGGCAGACAGATTTACAGATCTATCAGAGGAGAGCTTAGGAATCTCCAAAGGGATGAGCTGCAAATTAACATGGTCACACACACATTATCACCAGCAGTATCATCAAGTTAATCATACATGATGTCTGCCTGAGAGAAAGCAGCAGCTGTGAGATTGAGAGAAAATTTTAAACACTCCAGCCTCTAATCCACTTCTATTTAGCAGTGCTAAAGATGGAAATACAATATGGTTATTCTTTAGAAAACTCTCGCAAATACAATTAAAATTATTTCCTGCAGATGTTTTGAGTTCTCAGTATTACTGAACCTGGAGAAGTAAGAAAATATTTATTTATTTTTGCTTCTGGACACTTTTTTAAAGTTAACTTTTCTTTTTTTTAAATTAGTACCAGGGTCTCTACTATCCTGGCATGTACTTTCCTCTTCCTCATCTTCATTCTTGCCTCATAGCTATGTGCGCACTTGCTATTTAAACAGTTTCCATTATTGCTTTGTTTAGTACAATCCTGTGGTTATGAACGGTCACAGTAATGATTTGAATAACTTCTGGTGTTCACACAATCAAACGCTTAAACCCATGCAAAAAAATAAATAAATAAATCATTTAAAAATGAAATTTTGGCATATTCTGACAAGTTACCCAATATAACTTTAGTGGGCATATTTTCTCAGCAAAACAAGTACACATAATTAAACTATCCATCAAGTTCAATCAGTCAAAATAAGATACCTGCAAAATGTATAGAAAATCATATAGGCAGGTGTGTAGAGAGTACATATATTTTGATACACTCAGGTCACACAACAATGAAATGTTTCTTTAAAAAGTCCAAGATTCCCAGTGTCTGAATGTGTTTTGTAAGACTTCTTGTTTAGGCAGGAATGAAGAAGCATTTTAGGTAGCACAAAGAAAATAAAATGGTCATTATGTACAGTCTACAGTAATTTGTCACTGGAATCTCATTTTCTGTGAATTCAAATGGAAATGGGAAACCATCCTTTTTCATGGTAGCACAAAAAAGACTGCAGAGATGTCAGAATAACAAAAGAATGATAGTCTTTTTATCGGAGCACTGCAGCTGGCTCAAAGCTTTTGTTAATATCACTGTACAGTTAAATGTCTTTTGTCAGCCGGCATTGCAGCAGCCATCATAACTTTCTATTGCAAGTTATTTAATATATATAACAGCTGATGGAAGCAGATTAGGCTTAAAAAAAAATCAAAAACCATAAAATCATCAGCGCTGTAAATTACTGCAACAAACAGAAGCGAGAATAGCATTACTCCTTATTATGCGGGAACACTCTGCTGAGTGACGTTAATGATACATGAAATTTACAGAATCTTTTAAGGGACAAGAGCTGAAGTCCATTACAAGATGACAAAAATGAAACTATGCAATTATTGTTGTATTTTTACACCCAAGACAATGAACATTTTCCTGAGTTCCATAACAGGTACATCACTGTGCAAAGGAAAAATTATAGACATATGCGTAATTAACTCCTCAGAGAGTTGTCAGCTGAGCCACTGTGGAGCCCACACACTGTCTCAACTCCACAGTTGTTTTCATCTGGCCACCAGAGAGACTCGGCAGCCACTAAATGACTGACTCGATGACAGGCGATCTCCTCACACAGAGCCTAGAGAATATCCTGATTACTGTAGGAAGACCACATAAATAATGTGGCCATAAGTTAATCTATAACAGTGATGTTTGTTTGGTAAAGTACTCTGGAGATAAGGTGGGAGGGCGGAGAGAAAAAAAAAAAGAGTGCTGGCTATAAAAGAAAACCTCCGGTTTTGTGAAATCTTTCTTTTTTGTTTGTAGTGCCGCTTGTCCTTTGGCCTGCTCATCCCTTTCCCACCTGAGCATGTTGCAACAATCTGTCATCCCTCCAGGCTTTATTTACTCATGTGGAAAAAAAACACAATCACTCATCAAATATGCCTGGGAGCGAGATATAAGTGGGAGGTAAAATGAAAGCAAGGACACAATAAAAGGCCGGAATTAACAGTAACACAGAGAACAATACGAGCTAATTACAAGAGCCAGAACAGACGGATGATGATTTGAAAAGAAGAGTCTGTCTTTCAGTGATAAAATGGAACGATTTTGAGCTGGGTCTCATGCATGTAATGTTGACTAGTTATCTTAAATATCTTTTTATTTTAAAACAACCACAGCTTCTACAATTTCACGTCTGGAGCACTTTCTGAAACTGCTATATGATCAGTAATCTCATCTGAGTGCATACATATGAGTTTAGATTGTCTTCTGTGGCATCCTTGCCCCTTCTAGAACAGAGGAGTTCAAGCAAACTCTAAAATCAATTACCCTTGATTTCTTCCCACTGCACCATTCCCTGAAGAGTGTCTGAGTGGGATGGCAGCACACAACCTCACTCACTATAATGAGGTCAGAATCAGACTGCCACTGACCAAAAACTGTCCTGTGTATGCTCTCATCTGAACCCACTGAGAAGACGAGATGCGGAAACCCAAGGAAGAAAACGTAACAAGTAGGCACTTACTCTACCGCCTTAACCAAAAAGTACCATCACTATAATCTTTCTTTTATAATTCTTTTTCACAGTAAGCTGTTTCCAAAGGGTCTGTTGTCTTTTTTGAAACTGTGCTTTTCATCCTTTTCCATCAGATTACCCCTATATGGAAAAAAAACAATTGTATTGTTAAAAAAAACCAAAAAAAACAAAAACAGGATGGACTGCTCTTGAATTATAGATCATGTTGACCGTTAGCCCTCCATAAAATATACATTTTGATTCATTCATTTATTTATATTATACTGCCAGCTCCAATATGCAAGTTTCTGCTACCATATTTTCCTACACAGTACACTAAATACAACAGGGATGACTCACAGTAGAGTCAGGGGAGTTGTTTGGATCAGAGGGAGCAGCTGCAGAAACCAAAGCATTAAAGAGGCAGACGCATCGGAAGGAGAATCCATCTTGCCTCGCTGCAGTGTCACTGCGCAGTGATGATAAAGGCAGTGGAAAGAAAGACTGAATGAAAACAAGAAACCATCTGAGCCTCCACGCAAACTCAAATATGTGCACATCCACCACTTAAATTACACTCCATAAGAAAAAAATAATAACCTATTGACAGTCAGTCTTCAATTCCCCAACTTTTGCTTTAAGTTTAGGATAATGCCCTTTAAGACATATCAAGTTTATGGTCATATATAAAGTTGCACTACTATTTAGAAAGTAAAATTAAAAAAATTGGGAGTTTTTTTTGTTTGTTTTTGAGAATGTACTATCTTTCAAACTTTTGTATAGAAAACATTTCAACTCTTCAGTGTGACACAAATGTGAAAAATAATCTACTGGCAGGTAGCAGAAGGAAAGGAGTGGAGATCGTTATTCACAGCGCTACAAGAATATAGACTTTTTTTTAAGACCGATACAATCTTTGGTGATTTACAAACCTGATATTTTGGCCGATATTTTCTTATATTGTTTTTCCCCTATAATATTTGGTAACTGTAGCGATTTATGAGTCCTAACTAGGATGATATGAAAATGTTGTTTAAAAATAATCTTGAAAGTTGCAGAGTGCCCTCTGGTGGACAAATTATGCAACATCCACATTCATAGAACAGAGAGTTTCTTCCATCTCTTCTTTTACTTTTTTAATTTTCATTTATCAGTTTTAAATGCCAATACCGATATAAAGGCAAATACCAATTATCGGGCAATACACCACCCTCGCCAATATATATTGGCTGGGCTCTAGTTATTAACTATATATTGTGGTTGTTAGGATCAGGATCAGTCTCGTAACAACTTTCGAAACAAGATACCAAAATTGTGGTAATATAGAGTTAAAAACACTGAAAACAGAAAGAATTAATTCATGCCAAGAGGGAAGAATTCACAGATCTGTACAGAAAACAATCCTAGAACTTTGCATCTGCAAACCAACAGCAGAAAAACAACCTCTGTGGTGTTTTTTTGACAAAATGAGATTCGGTGTTGTCGGCTCCCACCAGCCCTACCTCATACATCAGTGTCTTATCCAAACAGCCACAGGACATAAGCAACTTGGTGCTATATCAACACCACATGGATTTGTTCACATGAGTAACTTGTTTGTTGTGCGAATGTGAACTAGCACCCCTCGGAGACAGCAACATCATGTTTGCAAGACCATTCTTATTAGCTTGTTTGCATTCAGAGCCCATCCCAAGTGGCAGCTAAAGCAAGAGATGCTGTCAGGCAGCCTGGCGTAATACACAGCCTCATCAGCAGATATACTGTACACAAGCAGGCAATCTGCTCCCTCAAACTTAACACTATCACAGCTGCACATGAGATAGCTTGAAAGGAATATAGGAAAAAAGATGTTATGTTAACTATATAGCATATACTGAATATATATGAGGAAAACGTATATTCTGGCACCATAAGTAGATTTCAGTGTATCTCAAAAATGCAACAACTGAAGACTCAAAGGTATAAAAGAGGCACTAACTTTTTCTCTGAGATGCAAGCAAATGTCCTGCTGGTTCTGGCGGTCTCTGTGTAGCTCCAGCTCCTCCTGGTGGGCATGTTTTGCCTCCTGCAGTGTGACCTGGGCTCGGGCCAGGAGTTCTTCATGGTCTCGCTGCCACTGCTGGGGCACTGCTCTTAGCTGCGCCTGGGTGAAGCGCTGCAAGTCCCACACATATTCATGCTCCAGCTGGAAGAAGAATGAGAATGGACTGTGTACTGTTTGTATGTTTAACTGTACAGATGTATCAGGCACAATTATAAACAGAGTCAGAAAAAAAACCTGGAAGATGACACTGTGATCATAGTGCTTCAAAACTAAAGCACCACAGCCCAAACAGCAACTCTGATATATTATGCATCGTGTTGCACCAAATTAACAATATGCTAATGGCAAACCAAAAACTTCCCTTTGTTACTACATTCTACAATAATGGCAGCAGGACCATAGGGACAAGTCTGTGTCAGATCTAACTCTGCTGGTGTATAAAATGGTCTCTCTCTCTCCTGGCTGTGAAATGTCCTACAGGAAAACAGTTCCTTTCTGTGTGAGGGCTGCCTGTAGCTATTCATCATTGTGTCAGCGCTCACAGAGGCTGCACCACTTGGCTGCTTCATTGGAACCGAGGGAATGATATTCATCTATGGGCTAATAGTGGCTAACTGACGGTGGGAAGGCATTAGACGGCTGAATGGTTTTATTGAAAATGAGTGAGCTGACAGACCTGCCAACGGAACAGAAGCGCCAGAGGCAGTCAAGCAAATCCTGTTTATTAATACACAACTTTAGAACTTGAGGAAAAGCCCCCCCACCTGCTTTGTTCTTCCCTTTCTCTTTTTGCCCCTGCCTTTACTGTGGTTTGAAGTAAAGACTAAGCATGAGCCTTTGAGATATGTGCATATATGTTTGCATGCTTGTGCACAGGCTTGGGTGCACTTCAGCCATTGCACTCACAGTTTGTGTGGATGTATCCACAGCACTGTGCCTGCAGTATACACTTAGAGTTTAACACCACCTAGTTCGGCTGCTGCATTTACATTTCCTCTGCAGAGTAAGGTTTCCTGGAGGAGAATGTGAAATAAATAATGGCCATATAAACTCAGAAGTACAAAGAGGTATGAATAATTTTTACTATTAGCATGGAATATTATTATTACTATTATATTAATATTATGAAATCCTGCTGATTCTCTGCTGGTACAAAGATAATAGACATTTAATTGCCCCATCCAGCAGAGGGAGATGTCCACTTATAGCTGGCTGGAGTACAACCACCTGATTGTGAAAGTGACATGCTGGTTTTACTTTAGGTCACCCAAAAATACAAGAAATTACTATATACAGATTAAAGTGACACTTTTCTGAGATAGGGATAGCCACTTGGATATCAACTGAAGGCTATGGATAAACTACTGCAAGATATGATATATTTAAAATATCTCGAGGTTAAAAGAGAAAAGTAATAAACCTTCTACACTTCCCCTATTTTCCTTTGGATATTTTTCTACAGGATCAGAGGAAGAAAAAGAAGAACTGCAAGAAATTGCAAACATTTAGGCTGCTTTTATCACCAAGGCTCTTCAATTGTTACATACCACAAACCATTTGTCTCACACCTTCTATTCAGCTAAAATATGACTGACAAAAGCAACAGAAAATGACGCTATCATCCTAAAATGACTGCACAGAGATCAAATTTAACGGCAGGTGAGCAGAATACCATAGCTCAAACAAGAACAGGCTTCAATGCTCTAAAGTGAAAAACAACATAAGAAACATTAGGGCTAAGATGCTGACTCCATAGAAATATAATTAAATTGTGATTAAAACGCTAACTATAGAATTTCCAAGTCACCAATTTGTCTGGAGTGCTAATGGGATTTCGTGTACAAATAAACGCAAAATATCACAAATCACACACATGCCAGTCACAATTCATGTTTTCACTGGAAATGCACACAGGCAGAGCTGAGTTCAGCTAGGGGGACCATTTTACTAGTTTGCTGGATATAATCAAAGACATACTTGTTCGGTTGATTTCATTTAGATATCAGATAGAGAAAAAGCCAAAAACTCTGAATAAAATCAAGATTTCTTTTTTCCACATGCTGATAGCAGAATAGCATTTGTGAGTGTAATCAGAGAGGTTTCAGCAAATCAATCTATAGTTCTCACTGATTATCCTATGCACGCAAGCCAGTCTAATTATGACTAATAGCTGAATTAGTCCAACTCTGGGAATGTTTCTGGGTGAGGGGCATGGAGAAAGACATCTCTCCTCCTTGCAAGACTCCCCTAAGGCTGAACGATCACAGCTCTAAATGCAGCACCCAGCTGGAACTGATATGAGGACAGGTCTCTGGGTGATGGTGAGGACGGAGAGAGGGTCTGGCGGTTGTCATGGTGATGCTAGGCGGTGGCGTGAGCAAATTGTCCACAGTGGGTGACATGGCATATCCTGCAGCGTGCTGAGCAGATCATTGTCCAGGCTTATCTATGTGTCTCACTGCTGGGTTCAGGGTACTAAGCTACATTGATCAGGGAGCTTGGGACTCACACTGTGGGGCTGCTTCTCACAGGGGAGTAAAGTACATTTTTAGATGGGTGTGTGGGAAAGTTAATGCCTTAATTTATGGTAAATGCATGTAAGAGAGCATGTATGTGTGTGTTTTGTGTGTAATAAAGAAAAAAGAAATAATAATAAAATGATGCTTGGTGGAAAGTGACCAATCATTCAAACCTGGGGACCAATTTACCCAAAGATACATTTTAGGCTTGAGCAAGGCACGTGATGCTCAGTTGTTCTGTGGTCAGCACACCAGACTGTGGTTGCACAGGTTGGCTTCAAGGAGTGACTCTAACTGTATGAGGAGGAACAAGACTTCTTTTCAAAGGTGATCATTGCTTCACCAGATTAATTACATTATACTACAACTATTTATTTATTTTATTTTATTTTTGACTTCTGCTGCTATTAATGTTATGCCACTACTATTCTAGTCAATAAAATGTCATAGAATAGTGTAAAAACCAAAAATATACTCAATTTACTCTCATAACTTGTAGAAAATTAATGCAAAATGTCTTTACATATGAAAATATCAACCATCAAATTTTGTACATTTAGAGATTTTTACCTATTTCCTGATTAGAACAATAGCTGGCTTTTCTGTTTGTCCATTTATAAATAAATTTAACAATTAATTCAGATTTTTCCCCTAAAGTACTTACCAGCTCTTGTCTACTTTTCCCAGGAAAGAATCTCAACAGCATATCCATGCAGAGGGCTCTGTGGTTGGGTATGTCATGAGTATACCTAGACACTGTGAACGTAAAGTGTTCATGATCGTGCTCACACCAGCCACAGAACCTGAAACAATTTCAACACAAACAGTACATGATCAGAAAGGAAAGCACTGCAACAGATAAGCAACACTACAAAATTGTCTTTCTCTACCTTCATTTGACTGCATTGCATTTTCATATAGTACATGCAGATAAAAAGCAGTACTGTGTAACAATAATATAAAAGCAGCTGTATGTAAATAAAAATCGAGCTCTGAAGTAGCTTGGAGATATTGATATAATCACTCTCCTGGTGAGAAATACGTATTTAAAAGGTTGTTTCTGCAGAGTGAAGTGACTATGCATCTATATGATTTTAATATCCTGTTGAGTTCTTAATCTTTCATCTTGATCTGTCCAGTTACAGCAGAGCTCTGCTCCCGCATGTAATTATCTAAATGAAAGGCTGAAGATCATTAAAAGCCTATTTCAGCCACCTATTTCACGTTAGCGGTAAAAACCAGCGATATATTTCATCCAGCAATGCGTAAAGACGTTGAATTATGCAAATAAGGGAAAAAAAGCAAAGCTTAAATCTTCAGACATCTTCAGACATACCTGTCTGTCCTTTGCAGTTGTTCTTGGAGGCTCTGCAGCCTGCTCTGGTATCTCTCTGATAGGGAGTGAAAGGCTTCGATCAGTGAGTCCTTCAGCTCTGGATAAGGGCAGTCTGAATTCAAAACCTCTTCTGGAATGTTCACCAAATTATCTGAAGTACTAGTGAGATATTTCTGTGAAGGACAATATGGCAATCCTTGAGGTTGCCTATAGACTTTTTATGTGCTTGATATATACAGTTTTACATAAAGGTTTGGGATAATCATATATTTTGACTGACATTTGAAATTAATACAAGCAAACACAACCCCTCAAGCAGGGGTTCAAAAATTAACGCTGTGGACGGGTGTTTGGAGAAAACAGGGAGAAGCATTTCCTAAAACAAACATCTTGCTAACTGTTAAGCATACTGGTGAAAATATTCAGCTTTGTGTTCTAAATATCAACATGTTGGATGCATATCTCAGTAGTCAGTTATATAAGCAGAACTGTAAAGAGGTTACTGAAGAATAGAACGATGACCCAATAAACGTCTAACTTAGTTCAAAATAAATAAACAAAATATTCAGATGGAGCAAACTTTGGCATTCCCTGCATAATGAAATGTTAATTTCCTCTTGCGACACACTGTAGCACTCACTTATTAAGGTGAAGAATATGCTATTATCGACAATGGAAATTTCTCTGCATAAAATAACAAACCTCCAGGCCAAGGCCTACAATCTCTCTCTCCAGGTCCAGATACTCTTCATCAAGTTTTGCAATAATGTCATCTTGTTGTGCTTTGACAAAGTTTATCTGTTGGTACAACGATGAAAACATAAAAAATGTATTAAATACAGTGTTAGAAAACAAACATGCCAGTTTGACCTTTTGTTGTCAAGAAAAAACAAAATGGTAAAACAGAACTACAAATCTTGCTCTGGCTACCTTGTCCTCTGCCACAAACAACTCTCTCTCAAGATATTTATGTATATTTTCTTTCGGTCATCTAAATTTATGAACTTCCGATAGACTGCTGCAATAATAGAAAATCACTAATTAGGCCTATTAAAACTGTAAGAGCCTAATTAAAAGGAGTAGTTAGATCTAAGGTAATGTTTAAGAAATATTAAGCTGTGAAGTGTTATTTGGAAGCAAAAAATACAAATATAATGTAGCTGATCCTGATTGTATTAATATACTGTTATGACTTGTTATATTGGTAGACAATATCACCCAATGAACATCTACCTAGTGAACAACCAAACAATAAGGCATTTGAAAAGGAGAAGGAAATAGACATCAAATTCAAAGAGCTACCCATGCTCTGAATACTGACAAATGTTTTGTGAAAAGAGAGTTTATACATGACTCCTATAAAAAACGAACTAAACACCAGGATTCAATAGCTCGTAGAACCACCTTTAGCAGCAACAATCTGAAGTATCGGTAAATTAAAGTAATCCTTTTCTGTATGACTGCGTCGGTCTCTCGTGTCATTGTGAAGGAATTCTGGCTCACTCTTTTTTACAATGTTGATTCAGTTCCTTGAGGTTTGCAGTCATTTGTCATGCCACAGCATTTCAGTGGGGTTGAGAACTGGACTGCAATTTGACTGCGTGGGCCACTGCAGCGCCTTGACTCTTTTCTTTCTCAGCCATTCTGTTGGACATTTGCTGCTGTGCCTGGGATTATTGTTTTGTTCCATGACCAAATTTCAGCCAAGCTTTAGATGCCTTACATTTGACTCTAGTATACTTTGGTATGCAAAGGATTTTATCTTCAACCCAGTGACTGCAAGGTGCCAGGGTCCCATAGTTGCAAACCATGCGCTGAAATGCTGTGTTTGGTTTTCACTAAATGTGGCTCTGTGCATTATTGCCAAATATCTCCGCTGTGGTCTCATCTGTCTAAAGTACACTCTTCTACAAGTCTTGTGTTTTGTTCAAATGCAACTGTGTAAACCTAAGTTTGCTGCCAAGTTCTTTTTGGAAGAGAAGAAGAGGCTTTCCACTGGCAGCCTTCCAAACAGGACATACTTGTTCAGTCTAATTGTACTGTCATGAACTTTAATATTTAACATGCTAACAGAGACCTGTTAGCATGTTAGCAAGACCTGCTTCAGACTACCAAACTGCCAAAACTTCTGCATTTATAAAGGTGCTCACTTTTATCGATGACACCTGGCTGCTACTTACCCTCTTAATTCCTATGGAAGCAGTCAGGGTAAACTAAGTTTTTCATAACATTGCATAAGATTTTTTTTTAAAAAAAACAAAAAAAAAAACCAAAACCCAGATAACTGTAAATATTTTTTAAACATTTATCAGCCAATTTTTGGTATGCAGGAAATGACTTGAGGACAGGAATGCTCAAATGTGCCATGAATTGAGATGGGCTATTGCATGTTGAAAATGCAAAGCCCTCCCAAAGATGTAAAAATATACAGTACATTATTGATATCAAGGTAGCAGTATTAGTAGAAACGTTCAAAAAAGGAAGAGATCTTAGTGTTCCAGAACAGCACAAAAACACAGATACAATGAATAAAACCGATTAACTGTCTGATGGCTCTTATGCTTTTGTAAGGGATGAAGATAAGGAATGAATGAAAATGAATGTGTCTTACAATATAACTACACCCGTCACCCACATAAACAGCAGTAGTAAAATGGTTTTATAGATGCATGAATGCATATGTGGACGATTATAAAGTTTATTTACTGAAAGTCAATTACAATTGTAATTGAGTTTGTTCAAAAACATTATGTTATCTCTTTTAAGTTAAGAGAAAATAGTTTAAGCTTTAACCTATTAATATTCATTTTCAAATTATTATTCCTCTTTTATTATTATTCAAACCACATCTAGAAATGCTAAAAGCAGTATTAACATTTTTAAAAGTTGTACACAAGCATAGTGTCGCCTACTGTGTGCCTTTCTATTTCTTTTTGTACCACCCAATTCTGTGCCAATTTTAGTGTTGTTTTTAAACTCCTCACTTTCACTCCAGGATGAAAGCATAATTATACAGCATTCAGCTTCTCTTTTTTATTGTGAGGCAGAGAAAGGAAAAGGGGGGGGATACACTTCATTCCCAGTAAGGTCTCTCTGAGACCCGGCTAACTCCTTAATCTCACGATTCATCTCTAGACCCAGCAAAAGCCTCTCAGAGTCACAGACAGAATTTATGTCTTTAGGGTCCACAGATATCTAACAAACAACAGCTTCATGGACAGCATATACTGCTGGGCACAAGGTAAGATCACTGTGTGAAAGTAAGAGATTGTAAACTTCTGCGGAGGAGCTGGATGGGCTATTTTGGTCTGGTACCTGCAGAGAGTTTCCGCCGATTAGATTTGCTTTTGAAGACTTGAAGTGCATAGACAGGAAAAAATACTGCCACTTTTTTTCTTTTTCCCCCAATCAAGGACATATGTTGCAAAACACTCTTTTATACATGTATATATATATGGCTGGTCTTTATCAAAATCACTAAGCCCTTATTCCATATCTCACAATACCTGTTGTATCACTTGTTCCCAGTTTGATGGATGTGCAGAGAGCTGCTGATGTTGTACTTCACCCAGTCTGAAGACCAGGTCATCCCTGAGCTGATAAACAGGCTGTACAGAGTTTATCCTGAATGCCTCAATTTCCCTCTCAAGAAACAGTTCTAAAACCCGAAAACACACAGGTATACACATTAGCAGTGCACTGCTTAAACAGCAAGGTGATGGTGACACAAATGCACATAAAAAATGTAGTTGTTTACCATATTCTTGAAGAGAGAAGATGGCACTGTCCGTTATATTGTTTGGCCTGATCTGCTTTATAAAATAATGGATGTCATTTTCAGCTTTCTCTCTGTTGGAGAGAACAAATGCATTCTATTAAATGCAAACATATCCATTAATTTAAATGACAAATAATGAACTCATTTTAAACCTAAGCATAAATGATATAATTATGCAAAATGGCCTGTTTCAGAATAAGAGACTTTATTTATTTATCTATTGATACAAGCATCACTGTAATGCAGTACCTAATAAACATGGAGTTAATTTCAGCTTCCTAACGTTATGGAGTGCTCTGTAGCTTAATCTATAAAACTATATGACAACTTATTGATCTGAATTTGTACAAGCGGCCATGACCTGAAAGGTAGCTGCTAATTATACATAACGGTGTAAAAAGTATATATTTTACCCTTAAATGAGTAAAATAAAAAAGCATGTTCTTTGCATTTGGCTTACAACAATTCCACATTTAGAGATGGCCATAAGAAGGTGACAACTTTTTTCCATCTATCTCACACACACACACAGAGTATTACAGACTTCGCTGGTGGACTTTCTCCAAAAGTTTGACAAAAGTTAGGGGTAGGATGTCTTGTTGCTGTGAGCAGCTTCATACTGAAATGACCCACAGAGAGAGCTACAATAATTATTTGTTTCTTGCTAACATGGTTGAGATGGTTGCAAAAAGGAACAAGTAACCATAGAGATATACTTTCCTGTTTGCTTGTTTGAATCCCAAGGTACTTTAACTAGATATGTGTGGAGAGAGATGCAAGCAGTGGCACATCCTTATGACTAGGCTCATTACTGAGGATAACGCTTGTGTACATCATTAACCTTGGGTGGCTCAGACATAGTCATTATGCAGCCAAACAAGCTGCACCCCAGAGCTAGTGCTGCCCTTCTCACTTCACAAGACATGACACTGCTGGGGCCCCCAGTCCCACACTTCTGCCTCAACCCACAGAGGAACACTTTTCCTCCATTTAGTATACCCCTCTGTCTCTGCATGGCTATAACCACCCACTTCTCTCTGTTAATTCAATGTCATGGAGTCAGAAAATCAGCTTAAATATCCTTTCTTCATTTTTTCTCGGACACATTTTTTGTTTCGTCTTTTTTGTGTGTCCAGTTTATTCATTTATTTATTTTTTCATGCATGTTCCTGGCTAGGCATAATGGGGCTTAAGTGGAATGGTTGCATGGTGTAATAGCAGATTCAGAAAACTGCAGCAGATAATGACAGGGAGTAATAGGGGGCTCTTACTCAGCCTTTTGCAGCCTGAGGCACTCTGTGCTCCACACCTGTCTGTGCTGCCGTAATATGGAGCTCTCCTTGGTTGCCTTGGCTGCACAGCGAGTCTTGTGAACCTATAAGATGGTTCACAAGGCAGTTAAATGCAAAGCAGGAATAAACAGTTTTCCTGGAAGCACAACATGCATTTGGCTGGAGTGCTTGCTTTTAAATGCACTTTAACTAGGAACATTTATTTCCGCCTACAATTAACTTCATCCGGAGAGATCTCTATGCGCAGTGCTTTAACGCATCAAATGTCTAGACCATTTTGAATGAAGCACAAAGCATATTGTGCATATAGTTTATACATACATCATAATGTTGCAAAGAATGTGAAATACGCAGTATTCTTATGGTTGAAAGCATTTAATCCTTTTAAAGGCATGCTTCAGTTTTTATTAGCATTATTAAATCTTTGAGTGACTCATAATTCAGCTGGAACAGTGTCACTATTAATGCAAAAAAACAAAATAAACTGGAAAAAATTTGATGAAACACAAATGATACACATTAGGCATGTTATTAGGAGAAACGGGGGAGGTAGCAGTCTTAATCTATCATCACTTGTGGGTTCCCCCCCATAAACCCTCTTTAAAGCACTCCGTTAGCGCACCTTTAGCATAGCAACGCATTGTCTTATCAGTGTTTTTTTTCACACAGGTCAGTGGCTCAGACGACTCTACAAAATATAATCTCACAAAACCAAAACATGGTTGCAAGTAATTTCCAGATGAGCAGTGAATAAAATGATTTGGGTATACATTCAAATGCTGTGTCTATGTGTTCAGAGGGGATTGCTGTTTTTGGATATGTTTTGCTAATGCTCATTTTATAGTAAGTCAATCTACAGTGCTCAGTTGGATTTTAGTGCAGCACTGAAATAAAAAAGGCCAAACTGCTGATATTCCATGCCTCTTCCAGGCAGTGTATTATAGGTAATTTTAATTTGCACTGGCTGTCTAATAACTCATTTGGACTGCAAAAACTGTGCCTGGAGCAAAACTTATATCACCTCATTTGTAGTCTCACTCTGCCAAATAAAACTAATCCATTAATATCTACTCTTATTAGCATTATAATAGCCATTAAATTGGTTAGCTTCCCAATCAGTTTTTAGGTAAAGGCACTTAAAACATTTTAGTGAACATTATTGTTTGCTTAAACCTAACCAAAGGAAAATTGAGGTCTTTAATTCTCATATTTAAAGTTTTTCTCACACCACATTATACATTTTCATGCATTTAACAACATTTCCTTCCATTTAATTCTTAACCCATACCAATCTTATTTTTATGCCTCTGTTAAACAAAATGTATGGCATTTTAAAAATCGCTGACATAACACTTCCTGGCTTCCAGACGGAAAATGTAAAAAAATGTATAAAATATTCAAAGGTCTGCCTGGATTACATCCCACCTTGCAAGACCCATACGAAATACCTGGATAAAAAAATTGAAAATGGTTATTTGCAAGTCAGAAGACCATAATACCATCGGAAAATCAACTCTGTACTTGACCTAGAATATTCTGTGTAAATCCATGGCTCACCCTTCATACATTTCTCACGTTTCCATAGACCTTTCAACAATAGGCTCCTTGACTTGTCATAAAAGAAAAAAGATTTTATGTTACTAATAACATAAAAGACGATTTTCTTCAAACTCTGGTTCATTCTTTCTCTACTTTCTGTGAAATAAGCATGCAGTAGTTCTTCATGTGCAATGAAAAGTTGCACTACTTCAAGAAAAAAATGAGGCCATTTTCAATTTGAAAGCAGCAACACATTTCTAAAAAAGTTGGGCCAGAGCCATGTTTAGTGATCTCCTCTTTGTGTAACAACAGTCTGTAAACATCTGAGGAGACCAGCTGCTGGACTTCTGGGAGAGGAATGTTGTTCCATTCTTGTCTGACGTAGGATTCTTGCTGCTCAACAGTTCTATATCTGCTTTGTCATATTTTTCATTTAATGATGTGCCAAATGATTTTAATGGGTGAAAGTTCTGGACTGCAGACAGGCCTGTTCAGCACCCTGACTCTTCTGCTACGAAGTAATGCTCTTGTAATAGATGTTGGATTGATGTGCCCCATATCATCAGGAACTGAGAGCTGATAACAAGCTGGATGATCCCTCTCTTTAGTCCAGAGGATGAAGGATGTTTTTGAAAAGCATTTCATATTTAGATTTGTCTGACCACAGAGCAGTTTAACACTTGATTCAGTCCATTTCAAATAAGCTTTAGGCCAGAGAAGACACTGCCCTGTCTGAATCATGTTACACATGGCTTGTTCTTTGCATCACAGAGTTTTAACGTGCCTTTGTGGATGACATGCTGAACTGCATTCACAGGCAGTGATTTCTATTCCTTTGTCCATGCAGAGACTTCCATGGTAGAATCATGGCTGTTTTTAATGCAGCGATGCACGTCACAGGCATCCAGTATTAATCTTCAACCTAGTCACTTGTGTACAGAGATTTGTTCCTTGAATCTTTCGGTAATACTATGTACTGTAGATGACAAGCTGTTTACATTTTATGGAATTCTTCCACAATTAGTAGACACAACTTTTTTTCCCAGATTGGTGAACTTCAACCCATCTTTACTTCTGAGAAACTTTGACTCTCTAAGATCTCTTTTTATCCTCTCTGACCTGTTACTGACCTGTTGCCAAGTAACCTAATATTTTTCATGAAATACTAAAATGTCATATTTTCTATCTTCTGTTATTATTCTGTTTTATGTGATTTATAAATCATTCCATTCTGTTTTTATTTATATTTTACACAGTGTCTTAAATTCTCTATAATAGGGTTTGTATATTCAGCTCGTAGACATCCACATGAACAATGTAAAAATAGTTGTATGAGGACATTTAATTTCCTTTCATACACAATGAGTAAAAAGTCATCTTTTTCAGTTTGAAGGATTTAAACTTAAACCACAGGTATTGTTATAAGCCATGTCTCATTCTTTTTTCAACTTCTCCCTTCAGGTGTTGCCACCCTATCCTCTGCATCACACCAATTATCTGCGTGTCCTTTCTCACTACATCCATTAACCTTTGCTTTTTCCTAATACATGCACTATCACTCTTCTACCCATGGCCAAACCATCTCAACCTTGCCCCTTTTACTTTGTCTCCAAATCAGCTCCATCCTGAGCAGTCCCTCTGATATACCCTTTCCTTATGCATTTTTCATTCTTTATTGCTCCTTTTAATACATTTTGAAATACAAATCATCAATGAAATGTCATACCTGAGTAAAGGATCAATAACTTTGCAATCACACAAAGGGGATTCTCCCGCAATATTGGAGACATGGAATCTGTCAGTTATGCATTTTCTTATAATATAATGTGTTTCAGCAATAACACGTAAACATTAATATAGGTGAATCAGTAGGGAAAATGTAGCAATATTATGCCCATTTGTTGGATGTCTACCTGTAATCAAAACAGTACTGAAAAAAATATGTTTCCCACTCCTTTTTTTAGTGTTTACATACACACATATCTGTATATTGGGTAACACAGTGCACAGAGTGTAGTATAGAGCTGCCAAGTGTTTACTGTCTACTAATGCTGCCAGTCCATTTATAGAAAGCAAAAATGATCCCATGCTTGAGGCTACTCATGGTAATTTATTTACCCCTATCACATCACCAATATGAGATGTTCAAAAAGCCTGCTTTTTCAGGAGGGCCAATATGAACATAGCCTCTCTTATCTAAGTTATCCAGAGCACAGGGTTGAAGAAGCCATGGGCTATCACGATGATGCTAGAAGGCTTCTGACACAATTTACTAATTAAAACAACACAGGTCTAACAGCCTAATCTCCAGTGCCCCTAGCATTAACTTTTTGATCAGCTCATAATCATGTGACTATGAACTTCAAACAGTGTGGTGGGAAAAACCACAGGAAGCCAAATGAATATTCACAGAAATGCCATTCTGTATGGCAGTGATATTACTGCTCTCTTTCATGTTGTTGGACAAACTACAAGAATTATGCAATGTCTATTTTATGCTAAATGAAATCCTTTTACAGCGTGTGGCATATATGAAAGAGTGGGAAAAGGTAAACACACACACGCACGCACACAGATATTGCACTTTTTACTACTACTGAGGACAACACTTCCTTTAGTTAACACTTCCTTTGATGTATAATGAGTGGTTTTATTCCACATACTCCTTTATTTGCTGCTGAATCAACGTGTTATTAAATGCAACAGGACTTTATTTTAGGAAAACACAGCTTTTTTTATTAGCACAAGGATGATAGTGCTAAGAAAAGGTTACCTTTTGTCCAATTAGATCAGTCTCCTGGCGTTTGGCATCAACAATCGCTAGTAGTCTTTTATATTCTGCCGGCTTGTACTTTGAGCTGCCAAGACCATTTTTCATTCGCACTGTCAGTTTTTCTGCATGGATGAAAACAGATGATATGGATGAATTAGGATCACTGGAATTCTTGAAAATCTCATCACTTTTAATGTCTGAAGTAAAAACTTTATGCTGACTTCAGCAAAAAAAAGGTTAGACAGAGGAGCAGCACCAGTTAAGCTCTAATGGATTGTATGTGTAATAAAGAAATGATTGCACAGGAGGAGGGGGATAGCAGAGACAAACTGTGTCAGACGTTTTTTTTCAGTGCTTCGGCTTGACTCAAGGAAGCAGGTGGATAAACACAAGCTGTGCCTGTGACAAAAACAACAGACTTGAAAGGCACCTGGAGAATTCGACATGAGGGCTTCAGGTCAAACCGGTTCAACAGTTCAGTAGACCACTATGTCAGAAGCCAGAATATTCCAGCCATTTTTCACTCACTTACCAACATCTTCCGTTTTAATGCTCGTTATGAATGTTTGTAGATCCTTTCCACTCATCACTGTGGAGCTTTATCTTCATGCACCAGAGTACCTTCAAAATAAATACATTAATTATTGTGCTGCAAACACATGCACAGCTTTGTTGCCTACAAAAAAAAAGTTTGGTGTGACATTGTTTAAAATGCTAGTTAACATCAACAAGTTTTAGTGTACTGCAGCCAGTGTGTGTGTGATATACTGCTGGAATGGGTTTTTTTTTTTTTGGGGTTTTTTTGCCTTTGTTTTGGATTAAGCTTGGAAATATTTTCGCACAGGATTCATCTCCTTTCAAATGCATGGTGTGTGAAGAGATGGGATGAACTATGCAGGAATTAATTTTTCTATGATTGGAGGGAAAACAGATGCGCTGTTCTGAATCCTTTTCTATTTTTTGCCCATGTCTCCATTACATATAGACTTAAATACCGATTTTAAGGACAGCAAAATTATTATTTTTTCCATTTCAACACCAAATGGCAAGCCAAGGTTAGGATTCAAGACATAGGTCATTCTAGAAATGTCAATTTTTCTGTCCCTGGCTTTTACTACACTTAAAAACCACTTTATTTACAATTTATTTCCATGTTAAATTTGAATATTTTTTCCTTCCTCATCCATTAAATTCACAATATCTGTTTTTTTAATTAAATTATATAGAAGAACAGGCACCACCACAGCGTTTGTCCCCACAGTGGAGTATGGTGGGTAAAGGCTGTGTTTTTTTGTTATATGTTTTGCATATAAGTTTTTGCATCAAATCAATCAGATATGTTAAAAATATGATGACTGTGACAAAATGAAGCAAAATGTGAAATAAATATTGTAAGATATATAAAGACAGTCATGGTCCCTTAAAACTGTGTCACTGGTGTTATGAGAAACGTTTATTATTTTGAAACAAAACATCCCAATAATGACATCACTTGACTTACTATCACAGATTTCCTGAAGCACTATAAAGAAATGGTCATGATGAGACCAGTGTCTCTTTTCATTTATCAGATTTTTTTTCTGTTTTATCTTGTAATTTCATAAGAAGCTTTTAGTTGAAGTCACTAATACGACACAGTTAGGAAATTGTTAAACAAAAACAAAAACAAAACAACAGAATATAAAAAGATTAAATGACATAATTTGGTTAGTATAAGATGACTGACATCATGTGGTTTGATGCTTGCAGCATCTATTTTGTAAAAAGCATTTTCCATGAAAACTGTCACTGCTGTTACCTTCCTTATGGGTAACATTAGACCCTTGAGATAATAATTTTACATCCACTGAAATTTGGTACAGGTTAAGATATAAAGAATGGCATTGTCACTCGTTTTAGGTGTTCTTTATATGCTTTCATTTGATTTTATTGCTAATAAATGGCTTTGCAAATATCATACATTGACGCTTTGAACAAACGCTTTGAAATAATAAAATATTATCTTATGATTTTTGCATTATCATTGCATTATTCTAAATAATAATTAATTGAAGCCCCCCAAATTTGCATAATGAGTAAGATAACACCAGTGACGAAAAGGTGGCACATGGGCTAAATGTACAAAATAAATATTTTAAAAAAAAATCATTAGGTTGTTTTGTTTGTTTGTTTTTTGCTGTTAAAACTATGGACATACAACTAGCCTAAATATTTTCCAAGCCAAGCTCTGTTAATTTACTTTACCGACTTTTACCAATTATTATATTACTTAATTAAACTAGAAAACGCTTAACTTTATCATTGTCATAGCTGCTACTGCTATAGTTTAGCGACAGTACTTAGGTAGAACTTATGCTCAACCTTAAAAAAAACCCCTTAAAAAAAAACAAGTGAACCAAAGGTTTCCTACAAGACCAAGCTCAAACTACACCTACAATAAAGTTACACACAACAATTAGCGATTATTTGCGTTGTAAACTAAGTATATATACCCGACGAGCCACCTAGCTTACCTTGTTCTCTCCCTTCTATAGTGTATGGGTTGACAAAACAGGTAACCAAGGTAACTATCATCTTCTCAGTCATTGGTTAATTTAACAACGCGTACCTCTTCGGGAACGCCCCCGTATTCGCTTTGCAACCAATCAGGAGTGCACATCGGTTTCCCACATTCCCGCTGACGTCATGCACGCTCGCATTGCCTGGGACTGCTGTTGGAGGCGAGGAGCAGCCGAGGGGTCGTCTTCTTCACTCGAGTGTGGACGCGAGTTTCATTCTTCCACATGCATGGGACTAAAAGGCAGGACTTTACAGATGAAGTTACACGTTCCAATGTAGATCCAAGCCGCAGCTCAGCCAGCGCAACTACAATCCTCCCAAGGTATGGAAATGTTTCTCTTTTCTTTTCTTTGCAAACTGCTAAATAATTGGAGCGAAAACGCAGGGAGAAATGAAAGCATCTGTGCGCAGAGCAGGCAGGAGGGTATGGGCTGCTTTCTTGAAGTCGGAAAGTGAAAAGAGAGTGGTTGCTTTTTTTTTCAGTCTGTGCATGCGGCATAAGACAAGCTTCTTTTGGCTTCCTCTCAGTGGGGAAGAATCTAATACTACCCTAATCTGTTTCTTGTGACCAAATCATCGCAAACAACGCACACCTTTGAGGGACCTTCACGCGCTGTTTTTGATGCCATGCCTAACCGTTGGGGTGAAAACTTGGCCGGCTAATGTAAATGCACGGAAACTGCTCCGGGGTTAGTTTTCCTCTTGTAGAAAAACTCACTTTAGTGTGGCAATGCCCTTGAAAACGTGTTGCTAAGTAGTGCAGGAAAAGGCAGGTGAGCTTAGAGTGTGGGAATCTTTGGAATGCGAGGTCGCCCAGGGGCGGAGATCCAAACTCTGCTCCTATTAGATTGGCGTACCTTTTACCCTCAGGTTGAACTAGCTACGTTCAAGCTACGCCATATTTAATGACTTCTATTTTGCATTTTAACGAGGGTAGTTTCTTTTTTAACGGTAACCGTGACTCTACGTTGTCATCGTTTTGCGCCGTGCAAGAACAACCTATCTTTGTGGCAGGGGTAGTCTGAAACAGTAATTCAGACCGGGGATTTGATTCATTCCCAGGCCACCTTGTTCATGCGATCCTCACCAAACTGCTGTCTTTGAAGGCTTTTTACTGGTTACAAACTGAGTGCTTGCTCTTTAGGGTATCATATGGGCAGTGGTAGAAGGAATACTCAGGTACTGTTACAAATGTGCCTCTACTGCAAAGTGTATCTTTAGGTGTTACAAAAACACTTTAAAGTGTTCTTGTCAAAAGCAACTCTTTGTATTAGTTTTTAACGGCTTATATTTGTCTTCTTTATCAGTAGCATTAATTCATAGGGGAAAACCACCATATTCACAGTCTCATAAAATCACGTCAGTCAAACAAATGACTCGGGATATAATTTATAATTAAGATAAAAAAAAATAAAAAATTGGCAGAATCAAATATATAAGCTCTATGTTTCTATTTCCAAAGAAATCACATCATGAAGTGATTACTTTGTTATTAAAAAGGAAATTTGTAGCCAATACTATACAAGCATAACAGACACAAGCATCAAGTATAAACACTTAAGAAGTGCATGAGAATATATAAGCTACGTGTGTTTGCTTGTTTGTCTTTCTGTCTTTGTACACAAAATGAAAAAAGGAGAGGGAAACCAGTGAGTGCAGACCCACAGAGGTGGGGGTGAAACCGTGTAGGTGTAAATGTAAGCAGACAAAGGGTTTTAGAGTTGAAGGCGGGAAAACTCTGGATTCCCAGAATCTTTAAAATGAAGCTTTTGTGCCAACTTTGCCAAGGTCGAAATACTCAAGCTGGGATGTGCTGCACATTAGTGAAAAGAGAAATGAGTGATTCTAATGTGAAACAGCAATGAGTGGCTGCACTAAGAAATGATGAGGATTTTAGAGAGTCTGTGAAGCAGATGAATAGTAAAGGGGAAAAAAGAAAAACACATTTACTTTTATATTTATATATATATTCTATTTTTAATTGTTCTTAATTTTCATAGCTTGCTTTTGAAAGTACCTGCGTGCACAGTCCAAAACATGGACATTAGGTTAATGGCAGTTTCTAAATTGTCTGTCTCTCTGTGTTAGCCCTGTGATGGACTGGTGACCTGTACGTGGTCTACCCCACTTCTCAACCTATGACAGCTGGCATCGGCTCCAGCTCTCCCCCCAACTCTGAATTGCACAAGTGGTTAAAATGGATGGACAAGTACCCCCACAGATGACTTGCGGGAGTAGTTGCAATTCATTAGCACCATCACTGGCTATGGCTATGTAGACTTAAAACTTACCAGAGCAGTTTTCTCACATGGCAGGCAACCTGAATGTTTTGCCTGGGGACATCAATTCAGAAGCAAAATGTAGGGTTAGCTAAATGTTGACATGATTATCTTTACTAATAGCCAGTCACTCACAAGTCAAGCCAAATGCACTAAAATTGACAGTTACCTTAGATAATGCCTTTGTTCATCTAAACTGTTAGATTCCTTCCCACAGTAATCGACTTTTCCCTCACTTTGATATCAGCTGCACCACGAACCATCTTAGATTTTAATAGCAGAATTCGATTTGTGCCGAAGCCATGAATGAATGTAATTTGATGGTGGACACCTGCGCTATTGCTCCAGAAACCTCACCACAAGCAAACCAAAGCAACAACTTCACAATGCAATTCTGCAGCAAGGTCACCAACTGCTCATTCACTGTGAGTGGACCATTAAATATTGTAACAACAAATACCCGTATGTTGTGTCTGTTGTGGTATGTATGTGTGTTGACAAGTGAGTATGATATTGGCCTCTTGTGTGAATACGTTACTTATTTCACAGCATTTAGCTTCTTCCAGGGCAATGACCTTTTTCTTTTTAATTGTCTTCGTCTTTGCTGACTGTTCGTTTTGCTGGGCAACTTTAATGTTATTTTTATTAGTGCAGAAGTAGGAACCACCCTAGCAAAAAATTAGGTTGGCTGTGTAAAAGTATAGAAATAATAGAATGCAAATATTTATTATTACCTAAATCTTCACTTTCTTTGAATGAAAATAGCCCAGCAACAACATATCAAAGGTTGATACAAAGACATTTTACGTAGTAACCCAACTTTTTTGATAAACAAGTCTTTATGTTACTTTTTTTTTTTTTTAAACAATGCGTTGGATCCTGCAAGGAAACTCCCTGCAATAGTGTGCTGAATTAGTAGAGGTGGGACTCACCTGGCTCCCCATGATATGATATTATCACAATACTTCACTCATGATACAAGGTCATTTTTTCCAACTGCAAATTATGTCCTTAAAATTAAGCTTTGTCAGCATCTGCATCTGTTTTATCCAGTAAGATAAAGTTATCTCACTTAAGCTATTATGGTGCAAAATGAAACTGTAAAGCATAAACAATACTGTCACTTTATCTGCCATAAATGTTGCCATCTGTGATTGAATGGAGCCTAGTTCTCACATAAATGCAGTCTGTTTCTGATACAACAATTAAATATGATAAATCACCAAAGCAGAGTGTGTCCAGTGTTGGATTTACAGTTGAGCTAAGTTTCCTCGGCTAACATTAACATTAGTGGTGCGTGAGATGAGTGCTCTTGTTCATGGTATTCCCAGAGTACTATAATTTATTTAGTAAAATACTGATATTTGGTGTTCTTGTATTGATAAAATATCACATATCTTTGCTGATTCCTTGTCCATTGTCATTGGGTTCTTACTGGCTCTTCTTTAAAAGTCACCATGTTGCGTCTATCTTGCCTTTAGCACTATGACAGCTGGGATAGGCTCCAGCCTCCCTATGACCCTGAATTGGATAAGCGGTTAAGGGGGAAAGGGAACCTACAACCATGTGCATTTCATTCACATTTGTGTTGAAATTCCCAAGAGTAAAGATTATCTCAAGCAACATAACGGCCTTCGCGCAGTCTTTGGCATACTTAATAACTTGAACTAAATGCCCCTAAAATCCAAGTTCGTTGAAAATCATTCCAAGGGGAGTAGTTTTTTTGTTGTGTTTTTTTTGTTGTTGTTATTGTAGTTCCCTTGTGTCTGTTTAAGTCTTGGTAAAACCAACGCAGGGAAAGATAAAAGACTGCAGAAGCAGTCATTCATTTTGTTATGATGGATATCCACTAAAGGTCAAGTCTCATACAAAGATGCTAGGAGCCATGCTTCAAGTCTCTTGTTTTTTGCCACACTGCTTAGAAAGGTTATCTGCATGCATCACCAATGTGACAATAGTGCAAGTTTATTTCAACAGTGGAAATGCATATGGCAACTAATAACACACACTTTCACTCTCAAAGACAAACACACACACATAAAGGAGGGCTCTCTAGGTTACTCCCCTCGTGGTTCACATTACTGCACTAGTCACACACTGCCACACAGCTGACAACCATTGAAGGAGGTTTACTGTAGATTTGAAACAACAGTATGATTTTGGTTTGTAGAGTCAGTCTCCTTCTGTTTGTTTATTTGTTGCAGGTTTTTTTTCTTTGCTCTAAGCAGTGACACTGCTTCAGGCAAAGCGAGAGAGGTTTTAGCCGATCCAACCTACAGCGAGTTAGGCGTCATTTTCATTTGTTATGCTTCCCACTGTTTATCACTATTTGCAGTGCGGATTTATAATGCATTTTCATAACTATCTGTTCCGTGGTTGTTTTTCATTAGGAAAAACCAGACTCTGAAGTAGACGAAGCACAGCCAGGCTCGCAAAGGATCGTTTGTGTGTTGGTGTCATTGTTTGAGCCAGTCTTCATGGTGACTTTTTTTAATGGATCCTGACAACAGCTGAATAGTTTAGTGCCCTTTGGCGAGCCTCTACTCCTTGTATTTTTTTCACCCCTTATTTCTGGCCCAACATCAAGGCGTAATCCTTAACCCCTATGTTGCATGTCAGATTTGCTTTTTTTCTACTACGATCAAAAAGCAGCCCCACACACAATCACACTCCATTTTAAGACGGGGAAAATGTTTCCATTCGCTGCCTTGTAGCCCATGTGGAACCAAAATGGTTATTTTTCCTTATGTCTGCATGCCTGTATTCAAATAAAGTGCTGAAGTATGAACGTCTTCACATAGCCAGTCAAGAGAAGGTCAGCATCCGTTATGTATAATTCAGTCAAGCACTCTTTAGGAAAAGTTTTTACTGAATAGCGGTGTGCATTTTTTGTCGTATTTACTCCCTTACTAACATTTAGTATAATATTGGTGTATTCATAACATTTGATGATTTTTAGTTTACAAAGTCAAAGTTATGATTGACTGTTAGTGTTTACGTTACGTTTAAAACACTTTCACTAGATGTAGAGTCTTCAAAAGTGTGATTGATGTTCAGATTTTGATTTTTTTTTTCCTCTTTGCTTGTGAAGTTTCCTCAGCTACTGTGCCAGTGTGGGATGATAATAATAGTTCATTGTGGCAGTGGCAATCAACCAAAGAATGGCTTTTATGCATCCTTTGACACATAATTTATTTTTTTTCCCCATCAAATTAACCCAGCAACTTTCTATCCCACATCTACGTGGTTTTATCCAGAGGCAGTAGATCTCTACTCCCTACTTTCTTCTTTGAGAACAAACCACATGTAGAAAAAAAGGGATTTTCCAGTGTGGAGTGTTGTAGCTGTTCCTTTTTTTTATCAATATAAAAAAATATGCATTCCTATTCTCCAAAAATATGTGAAGATAACAGTGTTGATATGGAAAAGTATTTCAAGGTGTCCTGTCAGTTTTTACTCATATTGTGCACAAAATAATAATAATTAGAGAGCTATAATTCATGTATGTGGTTCATTCAGTTTTGTTTTGGCATGCGTGGATAAGCCTTGACATGCGCGGCTGCTAGCTGATTGTTGATCTAACTGGATATGTAGATGGAAAGAGCGCCAGATTTCATGCTTTGGTTGGATCCCGGACAGCTAAAGATAATACAGAACACAAAGCTTGTCAGCGCTTCTAGAGATTAGGTTCACAATAGACTTCGGTCCAGTAAAACAGCCCTCCATTGGCCCGACATGCTGAGTCTGGAAAGGCGGCCCCACATTAGTGTGTATGTGGACAGTTAAGCGGAGAGGCAGAGCTTTTCCCCTCACTGTCGCTTGCTCCACATGCGGCCTTACTACTGGAATCTTTCTCCAAGCTCATTGCTTGAACAATCCAATCTCTTTAAGCCTATCTGGCTGCAGAATTACCTCAACCAGGCACATAATACCTTGTTGAATATTTCAGAGTGCTACTCACATTATCACCCCAGGCAAAAGCTATCACTTCGCAAATCATGAAAGGAGGAGTAATATGAAAGTCCATCTCAGTGGGGTGCTTAACATAACAAGC